>NC_053027.1:154142805-154333413 GCF_003073215.2 Triticum urartu
TTACGCTGCCCTCTTGTATTGGGTCAGGCATCACAAAGGAGCAGATGATGGAGCTACCAGGTAAACTAACTCCCCACAGCCTACATACATATCTTTTTCAGTTGCATAGGACCAGCCACTTAGTTGCACAAAAAGCATAGCATGTTGCACAGAACAGGGCTTTTAGTTGCACACTGTTCTGTTTTCATTTTCATGCACATTTTTTTGCTGCTGTGACCCTTCGAGCTAACTTGTCTTTTTATTGCTTTCAAAAAAAATCAGCCCTGAGATAATCAGGTATGGTGCTTTCTACATTTCTTTAAAGGAGTTAGTTGATTCGATGAAGCCGGTTCAAGGGTTGTCAAAAATTGTTATTGAGACTGGAATCTTACACATCATGGATAACTTATCAGAAGGGTCAAAGAAGGTTGTTATGCCACTGAGGTTTTCTGTAAGTTTTTCCAAAACCTTCTTTTTACCCTCATCTTTGTTCTATAGCACTTTTTTCGTTGACCATTTGAGGGAGGCCTTTCACCTACTAAGGAGTTTTGAGCCATGTTTTATAATCTCTGCAGATAAAATTACAGCAAGGGATCCACAATGTGAATGAGATAAACAAGAAGTTTGATTACAAGAACCGTCTCGACAAGAAAGACTTGGTGAGTGTTGTGCCCACATGATCAATCTTTTTTTAGCTGGCACCCACAGCATGTCCAGTTGCACATGACACATCTATTAGTTGGCAGATACTTGTTGCAACCTGTTTTTAACTTGACCAAGTCTTTTACTATTTTTCTTAGCTACAGCTTGTATTTGTGTCTGAAATCGTTCACGCTTGCAGGTCATGCTGCCAGTGCTCGAGTGCGCAGATGTAACCGATAACGATGGAGGGAGGCATTATTGGGTCTTCAGTGTCAACTTGAGGGACGGACGCTTCGAAGTTCTTGATTCAAGCAGGATGCTGGACAACATTGAGCTGATGAACACCGCCTCTACCATTGCGGGGGAAGTACGCCAGCTATGGAGGAACCATTACCCAAAGTTCAGCATCGAGCACTTCCAGATTATTGACATTGACGTACCGAAGCAGCTCGGCAAGTAAGACAATAAGCATTTCATTCCTTCTCAATCATATACCATCATTTTGTAGTTTTTAAATTTTTCTACATGTGCAATCTTTAGTATTTTTAAGACACAGTACTAGTCTTCAATCTGTTTTATCATTTTTATGAGTTTCTAATGGATTATCTAGCTAGTTGCAGAGTGGCGCATAAGTAGTTGCACACTGGCACGTAAGCAGTTGCACAGTGGCACATAATGAGTTGCAGTAGAACACAAGCAATTGCACAGTAGGACATAAGCAGTTGCACAGAGTGCATTACCTTTATTTGGTTTTAATTTTATGTGACAATTTTTTTGCCCATTTTTGCAGTAATGAGTGTGGGTTGTTCGCACTGCTTAATGCCACCGAGTGGAATGGTAGCCAACTGCCCAACTAAGACCCCAAGGAAGTACTCAACATCAGGAAGAAGCTGGCATATGATTGGGTCACCAGCGTGCACAACACCGCCCCATGGAGGAAGTTGCTGAGATACAACAAGGAGTAGGTCAGTACTATTTTTTATTTTTTTCTGCTCCGTGGAGGAAGTTGCTGGTTTGTACAATTTTATTAAGTAGATTTTGTAGTTGCACACTACTAGTAATTGCGTTTGCAACTCAATATCATCACTTTTGTTGATACATTAGGAGCACTGGATATACAATTGTTCAACAACTAAATATTTAACCAGTTGCCAACAAAGGCACAAATAGCAACTTTTTTACACAGTGCATGAACTAATTCAAGCAGCATAAATTAGATAAAGAGGAATCATAGATGTTGAATGTGTCCACTTGGTCCCAACATTGCTAAAAAGACATCATTATTTTCCTTTTTTGTTCCAAAGTTACAAATGAGGAAACAGAATCATAGGAGCCTCTGCGGACACACACCAGCAGTGTGCTCTGTAGATTGGCACTGGCTGCATTTGTTTTTCTTCTTTGGGTGTAGCTCTAGCACCGATTTGTAACGTCGACTCTTTGCCCTACCCTTTGTAGTAGACCTTGGAGGATCCCTGGGCACAAAATCATCAGAAGCTTGTGCAAGGGATGCAGCCTCCAACGGGGCAGTAGGACCGTCACGATCACCTGTGTAATAATCATATAAAAAGTTTAGTATTTTTGTTATTGTGCAACCAGCACTGATGTTCTGTGCAACCACACAGTACATTTTGTGCAACTAACTGGTTGTTGTGTGCAAGTTAAGTTGAAAAAAACACCTGCAGTAGCACGGCCTATCATGCTACTTGGATTGTAGTCGCCTATGGGCAGAACATGAAAAACAAGCTAGATTTTTAGCTTGATCCTCAAACTAACACAGCGCACGCAACTAGGCAGCATGTTCTGTTCAACTGGGCACTATGATATGTGCAACTAAAGTCACTCACCCTAGTTTTTGTTTTGGAGTCGGTGAAGGTACTAACCTGGGTGATGAGCCCCCTGAGTCCTGCCTGTAGGTCCATTGGGAGTAGCACAAAGGGCACTGCTAGTTGGGCCTGGCAGGGGAGGAGGTCTTTGAGGGTTGGCATTACCTATAGGCAGAACAGGACAAACAAGTCAGTTGTGTTTATCTTTTTGATGCTCGAACTAACATAGCGTGCGCAACTAGGTAGCCTGTTCGGTGCAACTGAGCACCATGATGTGTGCAACTGGAGTTACAGACCTAGTTTGATGGGGAGTTGGTGGCAGGTAATTACCTGGACGACAAGCCCCCTGAGTGCTGCCTGTAGGGCCATTGGGAGGAGCACGCGGGGGAGGAGGTGGTGGAGGATGCCGTGTACAGCTAGGAGGGGGAGGAGGTCCTTGAGGGTTGACATCACCTATATCCAGAACTGGAAAAATAAGTTAGCTGTGTTATCTTGATGCTTGAACTAACACAGCGTGCGCAACTAGGCAGTATGTTCTGTCCAAGTGGCTACCATGGTGTGTGCAACTGGGCACAATGATGTGTGCAACTGAAGTTACACACCTAGTTAGATCAGGAGTTGGGGCAGGTAATTACCTGGATGATGAGCCCCCTGATTGCTGCCTGGAGGTGGAGGAGGTCCTCGAGGGTTGCCATCATCTGATGGCCCCGTTGCAGCAGTCGGTTTTTTGTTTTTCTTGGACTTGTTCAGGTGGCCGATCTCAGTACGTGCTGCACGCATATGCTTGTATACAATAGCTTGTGCTGGATCAGAACCACTCGCAAACTTTGCTAGTTTCCGAAAATCGTATATCATGTTCCTCTCCCTTATCTGCTTCTTTGATTGAGGAGGCATTTCATCCGGTTGCTCATAACCAGTCCCTGGCGGACTAGGTACAGCAGTAGGTGTCCACCGTCTTAGCAGGTACCTTTCCGGTATGACATCAACGTCAACATGGGTGAACACCTTGAGGATGTGGCAACAGAGGATGCCGTCCTTGTCCATTTTACAGCACTCACACAAATAGGAACCCTCCTCCACCCTTGCCTGCGCCAAGTAGTTTCGAGAACCATATTTCGCAACAAATTCCTGGTTCGGTCTGAGCTCAAACACATCAGCACCAACTTGGAATGCATTATAACGTCCAATCAGCTCAAACTCTTCTCTGAACTTGCGGTAAAGGTCTCTAGTATAGGTTTTGTAAGCTTGCTTCTCTATTGGGAAGTTGGACCACAACTCAATCTCAAGGTGTTCTGTCCTGTAATCATTGCAGCCTTCCTTGGCAAGGATGTGGTTCTGGATTTTTTCATATTGCTTGACGAAGTTCAGCATTGAGTTGTGTGGGTTCACATATCTTTTGAGGACGGCGTTGAACCCCTCACTACGCTGTGTAGACTGGAGGAAGGGGAAGAACCTGTGTTTGAAGTAGCACGGCACCCAAGTTGACCTGTATTCGTACAACTTGTCAAAGTGCGTGTGTGTCATAGCCTCATACTTCATCATTAACCCAGCCCAATTCTGCTCAAACTCGTCTATAGTGAAGCTGAAGTCAACACACTTGTTGAAATCATCAGAGAGTCCTGGATTTCGGCACAGCAGCCAACCAACTTTTTCCTGAGCCTTTTTCATGATGTGCCATCGACAACAGCGGTGCACGGTGGTTGGAAAGATGCTCTGTATTGACTGCCTCATCGCACCATCCTGATCGGTGATGAAGTTGTCAGGAGGTTTGCCATCCATAGCCTCTAGGAATGCTCCAAAGACCCAATCAAAGCTCGATGCCAACTCCTGCCTCACAAACGCGCAACCCAGCATGAAAGATTGGCCATGTCGGTTTATTCCTATGAAGGGCGCGAACGGCATATTGTACAAGTTGGTCATGTAGGTGGTGTCAAACGATATGCAATCGTGGTACGCCTCTGCATAAGCTTTTCGAGCTGAGCCGTCCACCCAAAATATGTTGACAACTCTGTCCTCTTCATCATATTTCACCTTATAGAAGAAGTCTGGATCGGTTTTTTGTATATCCTTGAAGTGCGCAATTGTCTCAATCAGATCACCCTCCTTTGTGTCATCTCTACGGAAACTTGTACAAAGATTTGTTATTGCCTTTGGTCCGAACGGCACCATCATCTCAGATCCATAGAACTCTGCCATTACATGCATCATTCATCCTGCATAATACAAAAACAAACAGTATATCCTTTTTTAGTTGCACAAATGGCACATCCAGCTGCACAGTAATAGGACACGTGTTGGCACAGAACATAATCGCAGGAAATGGACACCTAGCTGCACCTTTTTAAAAACACTTTGCAGTTTTTGCATACAGGACATTGTGTAGTTGCACAGTAAAGACAATCTAGGTGCACAAGAAGCACCAAAAGTGATATACAAAAAGCATGGGAAGTTGGACACCAGTTTCACAGTTAAGCCATTTCAGTTGCACAGTAGTACCATAACAGTTGCACAGTAGTACCATAACAGTTGCACACTGGACTGCCTAGAGGAAACTTAATTCTTCAAGGGATATAGAAAAACACCACACTTGTAGTCAAGTTGCAGTTATACACGATGCGCAGAAACTCCTTTTCATCAGGTGAGATGCCTTGGTGGGATCTCAAGTATTTGGACAATGATAGTTTGTTCACAAGCGGATGATTGTGGTCACGAACAAAGTGCATCACCTCCCATCGCCGATCTATCAGCTTCACCAACATTTTCGCCTTGCATTCAGTCTGCTTTATTGTCTCACGTTTGCGCTTCTTCTTCTTACTAGTACCAGCCTCCTCTTCAGCAAATATTGGAGGTTCTTCTTCCATCTCCTCATCACTGTTAACAGATTTTGGATCTGGAATAGGGTCCAGGACAGGAGGAGCCTCAGCTCCTCCATCATCAGCTTTAGGCTTCTTGAACTTGTTGCAGCAAAACTGTTGTTTTATCAATTCATTGGTGCGGGCTGTCCGTCTAGAGGTGTTCATCTTGATAGAGAAACCCATCTGTAGTGCGTAGCTGTTGTAGTGATCCTTAGCAATTTGAAGGCTGTCAAACCTCATGCCAACATAGGGTTCCATAGGTTGAGAACCAGCCTCATCCTCTCCTTCTTCTACTTGCACAGCTCTGTCAACAGCGCCAACAGTGGAGCCCGTGCGGCCGCTGCGCCTCGTCGTATTGGTCGCTGCTGCCCGTGCGGACGTGGCGCCTCGCCGTCATCACCGCCGACCTCGTGTGCGCTTGCGCGGCCGCGGCGTCTTGCCGTATTCGCCGCTGCTGCGAGGGAGGAGCCGCCGGCCAATAGGGGAAGCGGCAGGGCGAAAGGGAAAAGGGGATAGATAGCGGTCGGGTGGGATTTTCCAAATAAGGAAACAAGCTAGAAAGGGAAAGGGAATAGGGCGCGCTCCGCACGGTCGAAATCGATCGCTCCCGCGATCGATCGCCAAGGAGTCGTTTCGGTTGCAAGCGCTGATTTGCTCCACCCAAGCGTTGTGGTGAACAGGCACCTCCATGCATCAATTCTTCTCAGCGAGCAGATTTTTTTGTTTTTTGAGGCAAACAACAACAAGCAGATCATGTTGCTACCATCTGGAGCATTTGGACGATGCGTAACGACATGTGCTTTCAGGGCGTACAGTGGACAAGCACGCATGCAATCTTGGCGAGGATCAGTTCGTCACTGCACCAGTGGAAGGTGCTCTGTGCGGGCGACCAATCTGTGCTGCTGAGAAGATGCATCCAACTCCTAGATCGGTGAAGAGGCGAGTTGCTCAGGATTGCATGGGCGTCGGCCTGAGAGCTTGCAAGAGGAAGACCTGGGATGAGACGCCGAAGATTCATCCAGAGTGAAGAAAAAAAGCAGATGTTCTCTGCACTCCTAGACACTGCTCCTTGTTCTTGATTTGGTCGAGGGCCTAGTCCTTCTGTTTTGTTGAGCTGGCAATGTATTCGTCAGTCTCCCTATCGTGGTAGATGTATGGCCGTTTCTGCGCTCCTTCAGAACGCTGAACTTTTTCCTTTTTATTTCGATGTCTCTGTTCCTTCCATTCAGGCAGGTCCCTAATGCTTGTAACGGTCCTGCTGTGACTCGCGCTTTGCTCCGTTTATAATAAAAATGAAGCGGGGGAAACCCCTTTCGATCAAAAAACAACGAGCAGATCACTAGTAGCTCAACATTCACCATTAGCAGGCCCCACCCCTTAGAAAAAAACAATAACATGCCCCATCACCAGTAGCTCACCATTCACCAGTGAAACAGGAAGGGGGCCCGTCACTAGTAGCTCACCATTCACCATTGAAACAGGATGGGACGCGTTTAGGTCTTAGGTCGTTTCCTTTTCTTTCCCACCGATGCGTCACCGAGCCACTCCAGGGCAATTTTCAATCCAGCCCCATGCGGCTAACTTTCAATCTAAGATTAGAAATGCTGGAGAGGGTGAGGCGATCCTTGCATGGAGGATGCACGCTGGCCTGCCGCACAGCAAGCATGAGGGGCAGCGACCAGCGAGTAGGGGAAAATGTTAGGTTACTCTCACCTTCTCTCATTCTTCTTCTCGTTAATTTAGTCCTGGGCTTATCTTTCAAAATTAGATTAATATGTGTGAACCGCCGAACTATAAGAGCAGAAACTAGTCAAACTACAAATACAAATGTAAAGAACTAATTGACATTTGAATTGTTTATCCCCTCGTGTAGTAAAAAGATTTAGTCCATTGACATTGGAATTGATATTCACACTTGTTTTATACTTTTTGGCAACTTTTAATGAAAATTTAATTGTTCAGAACCAAACATCTGCATTCTTCCCTTGATGAAGGTTCAGTTCATTAGCCTAGAGTGTTCCGTGTGATATATTTTTTTATGTCTCCACTAGAGGCAAAATGCCCCCCATGTTAGAATTGTGGCTCCGTCCCTGCTTGTCCTAGAAAACCAATTGCCCACGGCGAGCTCCCAAAATTTGATGTCTAACCATTCCCGATGGCAACTTTAGCTGAGGCATGGTAGAGGTCTATGTCATTGCCATCGATCCAAGTCCTATAGGGGGCTATCCATTTGAGCAATGATCGTCTCAGTCGGAGCGCGTGAGCAAACTTGCCCAGTTGAAGCACCCCCAAACTGTCAATGGTGGTAGGGCGGCACACCGCTTCCTAATTGATTATGTCTGCTATCGAACACTTTATCGGAACATGCCCAAATAAACACTCGTCTAATCTTAATGAATTGCATTACTTCGGCCAGATGTGAAGTGGTTTGATATGGTAGATCACAATAGAGTTGAGAACTGCCTTGACTAAAGTCACTCGACCCACCATGTCAAAGTGATTGTCATGCGCCAAGGGAGTAATTTCCATGCAACCTTATCTTCTACATGTTGAGAATGAATTCCTTTGAGCTGCTTTACCAAGAGGAGAAGTCCAAGATATTTCATTGGAAATTGGTTCTTTGAGTCGGGTGGCTTTGAAGAATCACATCGAGGTTATAGCATGACAACGAATAGGTGCGACGGACATCTTGTGGAAGTTGGTACTTGAAGTGGTGACCTTGTTGAAATCTTTTAGGATGTTGGCGAGGGCATCAATGTCCTCCTTGATTGGGGCGTCGATGCCCTGAAGGTTGCCCGTGGGGATGTTCAAAGCTTCCTACTTACATTTGGCGCCCTGAGGAATGCCTTTTTTCATAGTTGTGTTGAAGTGCTCATGCATAAAGTTTTCCTTTTCCCCATGCGAGGTCACCCAACTATTAGTATGCTTTAGCGGTTTAGCCTATGAATGAAGTTTTGTGACCGTCTTGCATGAAAAAGGTAATACTAGAGAAAAAACTTGTTTTCCAATTACAAGCTCCAACTGTAAATGGCTTTGAAAGTACTTCATCTCAACATGGTCATCAAACATTGTCAATTATCCAGTGAGGAAAGGAACATCTGCTCTAGGATCAAAAGAAGGGCCATGCCCTAGCGGCACTCATGAGAACTCGGAAAAAGAAATGTACGAGAATTAACAACCTGGGGGGGGGGGGGGGGGGGGGGGGGGAGGGGCAGCAGTGCCAACACAAGATCTTTTTTTTGACAAGAGATAGTAGTATTGCCATCAGTATTGTCATGTCTATTTAAAAATCCACATGGAAAAGGTAATACTACTCTATCGTATGGTTGATCTGAATTTTTAGTAGTTCTAGATTTGGTTCCTGGGTCTAGGCGCACCCTATATAGATATTTATTCCCTTTGTCCTGTAATATACGATGTTACTACAATCAGTATAAGAGTATATCGATTGTAAGTAACATATTATATTGTAAGACGGAGGGAGTAGTTTTTTATTTAAAATATAAAAAAGTTCAAAACTTTTCTGTGGAAAACATGGCTTGGATGTTCTACTCACATATGAAGTTTTGTGAATAAATGACTTTGGTGGTCTTCTGGGCAAAAAGACAAATTCACAACTATTGGAAAAACGGGCTCCGGGGACCCAAAGGTTCGAACACTGGGGTGCACTTGTTCTATGCTCTACTCTTCCTTGAGACTACCACGGCAAAGCAACGGCGAGAGCGGGCTGGCCGGCGAGACAACAGCTACCTAGGTTCAGGCCACCTTGCGGTGTAAAACACTAAAACCCTACTCCTGCTTGGTTGTTGGATTGCACTAGTTTGAGGGCTCGAGTACAAGGGTTGGAGATCAGGGATGTCCTCTCTCCTCCGCGGGACCTTGCTCTCCTTTTATTCATGCCTTGGTCCTCTTCCCTCCCCCCCCCCAAAAAAAATATTGGCGGGAAGGGTTGCCACACAACGGCAATTTTGAGAGTGGGCAAGGGCGCTGTCTATCCTGACAAAAGGTGGTCTTTGCCTGCAAAGCCTCCGTCCATGATGCTCCGGTGGGCTCGGTGGTGACTTTCGCCATGCGCGCCCACCGTCTTAACCTTCTTGCACCGATCGGGAAACCTTTGGTGATTGCTTTGGGAATCGACGTGCCTGCATTGCTCCCTTAGCACAAAAGAGGCAATCCTCCTCATCTGCGCCTGCTGGCATGGCCTCTGGTGTCGTCTGTCGCCGCGCGCGTCATCCTTGTGATGTGGCTCAGGACCGCGCGACCGAGCTTGGCGACGCCTGTCTTGAGCACCTCAGGAGGGCGCCTCAGGAAGGCACCTCGCGAGGCGCTTGGTGGAGCCACTTAGTCTGCGGACGACGCCCGCCTCTTAAGGGGGGAAGACCTCGCGGGGCCTAGTCCTGGCGGAAACCCTCGCAGCGACACCTGCTGATGGGCTACCTACTGGGCCTTGGGTATGCACCGCGTCCTAGGCCGAAGGCAGACGGGCTTAGATACCCTCGGTCCCCCGGGCCCGACAGTAGCCCCCGGGCCCGCGGTGTGCATGCCTCAATTCTCCATGGTGGAAAGTAAAACGATGCGGGCCCTAACCTCCCGCGGCCCAGGCGTGACACGTGGCACATGATGGAACGGGGGGATGCGCCCACTTCTCCCACAACGCCTCGGCAATCGTCCGGGCTGACACAAAGCCTACCCACAAGCGGCGCGAGGCCTTCATTGCCTTTCTCGCCTGCGCCTTCCTTGCTTCGCATGATTCCTTCTCCTTCCTCCGGGTCCCTGTCACCTTAGCCCTAGCCGCGTCGCAATGGCCCCTCCTAACGGAAAGAGTGGGGCAGCAAAGGTGACGGTCGGGGAGGCTGCGCCGGAGCCTGCCATGGGCAGGTCCACGGTCATCAATGCTGAGGGGCTTGGTAAGGTCCATCCGATGACCGCCGTCGCCTCCAATGAATGGGGGCCACCCGAATCTAGCCAGCTTCGCGCCCAGTCGCCAAGCTCGACACCACTTCCATCGCTGTCGCCCTCCATTCGCTCTTTGCCGGCCTGCTATCGCCGTTCTCAGATTTCTTCATTGTCGTTCTCTCTTGCTTCCAAGTCCACGCACTGCACCTCGACCCGACCTTTGTCCTCCTTTCAGCCTTCGCCTTCTTGTGAGGCGTTCGTGGGCGTGCCCCCCTCGATGATGCTACTCTGCCACTTCTTGAGCCTACAGTTGACCGCGGCGAACCAGCGCTCCGGGTGCGTATCGCTCTGCATCACAAAGGATGCAGCTGGCAACGGCATCAACATGGATCTCGCCCACGAAGCGGAGGGCTTCAGGCAGCAGCACGTGTACGTGGACGCGGCCTAGTTTAGCCCCCTGCTGCTGATACCAACATCCCCGGGAGTGTGGAGCTCTGGATGGGAGCACGAAAGGCTCACCGATCCAAGACTAGCGAGGGTGTGGAAGAGGTTGGCCGGCCTGAGGGCGACCGTGGTAATGGTAGTCACGGCAGTGAGGGAGTTCCTCTGCCGACGCATCACCCCCTTCAGTGTCATTCCCGCCTGATGTGGGCCTTCACTGGCCCAGAGGACCCAATGCGGCTGAATACAAGCAGCCTACCTACAGAGGTATTGAGCGGGGTGCTCCACTTGACCGGGGAGAAAGAAGCGGACGACTGCCGGAAGAGCCACTCTTCGAAGACACCATGGTTCTAGGGCTCTCGGCAAGATGCCCGCTTGGCGATGTCATTGGCCTCCTTGTTGACGTCGCGTGGGATGTGCTGCAGCTCCAAGCCAAGGAATCGCTCCTCGAGTTTGCGTACCTCCTGTAGGTAGGCCGCCATGTGCTCGTCCTTAGGCTTGTATTTTTTGTTGAAGAAGTTGACGAGAAGCTGAGTATCACCCTGATAGTGAGGTGCTTAACGCCCTGGGCTGAGGCAGCCTTGAGGCCAGCTATGAGGCCCTCATACTCTGTGATGTTGTTGGCGACCTTTTCACTATGCCCGAAGCAGAGCTGGATAGCGTAATAGAGCTTGTCGTTGGTTGGAGAAGTAAGCACAACCCCACCCCCTGCGCCCTGGCTGGAGAAGGCGTCGTCGAAGTACAAGACCCAGGCACTTGGTGCCACGTCCCCAGGCAGGAGCGATCTGCTTTCGCGAGGCTCTTCCTCGTATGGGTCCGTCCATTCTGCCATGAAGTTAGTGAGGGTCGCACCTTTGATAACCTTGGTGGCACGGAACTCCAGCTGGAAGGCCTGCAACTCGATGTTCCACTCGGCGACTCGGCCCGCCGCGTTGGGGCTGGACAGGATCTACTCCAAGGGGTATGCAAAAATGACCTTGATGGGGCGGCCTTGGAAGTAGTGGCACAACTTCCTAGAGGCGACGAGGAGCGCAGGGAGTAGCTTCTGCTGCATGGGGTAACGCTTGCATGCATCCCTTAGCACTGTGCTGATGAAGTACATGGGGTGCTCGACGAGGTGCGATTTTGTGGTCGCAGCTTACTCCACAGGCGGCTCGCGAGGTCCTGACAGCTCATGAGGCTCGCAAGGCCCAGAGGGCTCGCGGGGCTCGAAGGGCTTCTCCTTGGCGCCGATACGCTTCTCCCGTACCGCCATGAGTGTTGTGTTGGCCATTTGGGGGTGGCCTCTAGATAAAGGAGCAATGGCTCGCGAGGGTGCAACGCGACCATGATGGGCGGGCTCGTGAGGTACTTCTTGAGGTCTTAAAAGGCTGTGCCTACCTCGGGAGTCCACTCAGAGGGGTGGGACCTCGTCATGAGCTTGAAGAATGGCAAGGCTCATTCACCGAACTTGGAGATGAAGCTCCCTAGAGAGGCCATACACCCCACCAGCGGCTGCATTTCCTTGAGGGTCCGGGGAGGGCGCATCTTCTCAATGGCTTTGATCTTTTCCAGATTAGCTTTGATTCCCCGGTGGGAGACGAGGAAGCCGAGTAGATTGCCGGAGGGGACTCCGAAGACGCGCTTGTCTAGGTTGAGCTTTAAGTTTACCTTGCACAAGTTGGCCAGTGTTTCCTCCAGGCCCCCCATGAGTGTCCCGGCCTCGCGTGTTTTGAGCACGATGTCGTCGACACATGCCTCGACGTTCCTTCCCAGCTGAGGCCCTAGAGTGATGCGCATGAGCCGCTGGAAGGTGGCGCCAACGCTCCTTAGGCCGAAGGGCATGCAGACATAGAATAATACACCGCAAGGGGAGATGAAGGTTGTCCTTTCCACGTCTTCCGTGTGACGCCCCGAGACCAATGCGCCAGGTGTCTTCCAATTATTCGCCGCCGTTGCCATGTCATTCGCTTGCGTGTTGCATCTTGCCATGTCATCATCCGCATTGCATCTGCATGTTTTCGAAAACTTGCATCCGCCTGGGTCTCCCCGTTCCTTTCTGTCACACCCTAGCTAGTTCAAGCATTAGAGTGTTGCATCATGTTTAAATTCCTAGAAAGCTGAAATGGGGATGACAGAACCCCCAGCACCCCACCTGGAACAACTAGGGTTTACTGAAAAACTTTTTCAATGAACCTGAAATGCCCTTCTAGAAAGCCCACCCTTTTTGTTTTGGGTTAAAACCTTTGACAAAAATGGTGCACATTTTTCTAGGACATCTTAAGGTCATTGGATTAATTCTTATAGTATTTGCATTTGGGCATTTAAATGCTATAAAATATTTTAAATGCTCAAATAATCATAAACTAAAATGTTTGCCGTTGGATATATTCTAAGCAGTAGCCACGATTAATTTTATGATTTTTGGAAATGCCCTGGCATTTTTAATAAAGCCCTGAAGTTACAGAAATAATAGAATAATAAAAAACAGAAAAAGAGAGAGAAAGGAACTTACCTAGCGCAGCCCACCTGGCCCACTGGCCGGACCAACACTTTGCTGGCCCGTGCCAGTCATCGCCTACCTCTGCCAGTAGGCAAAGGAGGGACACGGCGCGTGCGCCTGAGCTCGCCACGCCACCTCCTTGCTCCTCTGCTTCACCTGGCCACCGCCTCGACGCCGCAAACACCTCCTCGATGTCGCCCCGACCTGCCCGACACCTCACACTTCCCCCCTTCTCTCTCCCTCACTCCCTCGACGCCATGGCCGACGCAGCCGCGCCCGCGCCGTCGTGAAACCCGCAGCCACCGCCGTCCACTCGTTGCCTCGCCGTGCCAAAAAGTTCTGCCGTCGTCCACTGCTTCGCCTCGACCCATCCCCGAGCGCTCGCTCGCCCCGGAGATGCTACACCGAGCTCGTCCGGATCCGCCATCGCCGGAGATCCCCCTCGCCGCCCCGCTCGCACCAGCTCTTCCCCGAGCTCGCCGTTCGCTCCCCTGCAACCGCAGTGAGCCACTGACCCTTCTCCCCCTCTCCGTTCTAGCTCTCGTGCACCGTACGCGCCGCCTTGAGTTCGCCCGCATGCACCGCCGCTTGTGCTCGCCGCCGACGAGTCTCCGGCCATCTAATGGTCCGGCCGTCGTGCCCAGATTCCTCCCCGCACCGCGTAGAGCACGTACGTGCCCCGCATGATCCACCACGACCGTCACAACGACGACCCCGACCTCACCCGAGCCCCGGCGACCACCAAGGTTGACGCCGGTGACGACTCCGGCCACCCCAGGCCCAACCACCTACACCACTCGACCCGGACGAGTGCCCGCGTCACGTAGATGCCCTCCGCCGGCCATTTGGTCGCCGGAGGAAGAAACCCGCACCCCTCCGCCGTCCCTGGCCTTGCCGGTGACGAGCCCCGGGTCAACTCCGGCGAGTTTGACCCGGGTTGACCCCAGTTTGAGTTTCCCCTGACTCACTGACGTGTGGGCCCCAGGCCACTAATTAAACTAGGTTAGTATTAATTTAACACTAACTAAACTTAGTTAGTTAGTTGACACTGACAGACGGGACCCACAGGTCAGGGTTGACCTGGACCGTCTCAGTTGACCGCTATTCTTTAATAGGAAATTCCAGAAAATGGCCAAAACTTCTAAAAATCATAGAAAATCAACCATAAATCCAAATGCAAAGATTTATATATGAATTTTGATCAGAAAAATCCAATCTATCCATTGGTAATGGTTTCATGCATGACAAAACAAGATAACCTTGCGGTTTAAGCAAAATAAGATAATGCACTAATAAGGCTATGTTAAATGAACTAACATTTGAATCTTTGATTCAAATGGGTTCATTCCTTTCTGTTTTAGCTTGCATTAGGCCAAGACACATTCATTTTGCCATGTCATAGCATGCAGCATATTGTTGCATATTGTCATGTGTTGATTATGTTCGGTGTGTCTTTCGTGGTAGGTTCTGCCTTCGAGGATAACCCCGAATATCCGTCTGAAGGGCAGTACCCTACTACCACTCCATCAGGCAAGCAACCCATTGATCATTCCGATACAAACCCATGTTCTCGCTTCTGCTCTTGTTTACTGCATTAAGACAACACGATTCAAACTGTTGTGTGTTGCGGTAGTTGAACCCTTATCCTCTGCATGACCTGTCATTGCCACAATAATTAGATGAAACCCACTAGCATGTGTAGGAGTTGATTGAGCCATGTATGTGTTTCCTACCTTGCTATGCCTGCTATGCTTAGAGTTGTGTCAGGTCTGGTTCATCTAGGTGATAGGCTAGAGTGAAATGATTGTGTCGGTAATGTGAGGGATGTGTTGAACATGTTTTGGTAAAGGTATCGATGAGAGGCCATGTAGGAGTACATGGTGGGTTGTTTCATTGAGGACGTCCATAAGAACTGAGATCTGTATGCGTGATTTAAGATTCAGCTACTACCACACATTGGGCCCTGAAATATGACCCCGCTCGACTTACTGACCCCTCTCGTCCTCTGTCCAGGAGTTGCAACTTGTTTCTGGTGTTTGTAGGTTATGTGTTGGCAGCCGTGCGTAGTGCTGACCCTAGGGGTGGGCTATGATGCGGTAGATACACAGTGGCACGGTGTACCGAGTCACCCGTTTGGTGTCTCGGGAACCCTGCACACATCGTTTGGGGCCGTTGAGGACACCCCGACCGGATTTCCTTGCGGATGGAACCTGAATAGGCGATAAACCTGGACTAGAGACTTGTGTGGTTAGTCAGGTCGTGGTCTACACCCACGTCGGTTTTCGCTTGAAGTCTGCCGAGCACATGTCGTGTGCAGACGCTGAGTGGTGGAAACATGTGTGGCGAAGTACACCCCTGCAGGGTATAAAACTATTCAAATAGCCGCGTCCGGGGTAAAGGACTACTTGGTTGCCTATACAGTTCATAGACAAGTTAATGGATACTACTAAAAGACTCAAGATAAGTGTGAGTACCGAGGATGGCCCTCTCGTAGGATGACGAGGGAGGATCCCCGGTGTAGTATTGTGTTGGTGATTAGTGGACTCGTGTGCGAAAACTGTTTTATTAGTGGTGTTCCGTAGGATAGCTTAGCCAAGAGTCAAAGCTGGCTTGCTGCAATAACTCCACCACCTTCTTGAGAATGAGCATGTATAGTAGGTTCTGATGTAAGACTTGCTGAGTACCTTTGTACTCATGTTTGCTTAATTACTGTTTTCAGACGACAACACCGCCCCCTCCGATGGGTTTTATGTAGATCTCGACGTCGATGAGTGACTTGCCACCCAGGTGGTGATCATGGCCATGGAGGGCCCTATGTAGATAGACATGCTTCGAGAAGCCTTCTTGCTTTCTAGTGTTTGTACTCAGACTATTTGCTTCCGCATGTGCTTGTATGCTTGTATGACTTGAGTGTTGGGTCATGTGACCCCTACCTGTATGAACATGTTATGTATGGCTCTCTGGAGCCTTTAAATAAAGTACTTGAGTTGTAGATTTTTGTTGTGATGCCATGTTGTATTTGCACATATCGAGCATATTGTGTGTATGATTGAAATGCTTGGTATGTGTGGGATCCGACAATCTAGTTGTTTATCCTTGGCAGCCTTTCTTATGGGGAAATGTAGTCTAGTGCTCCTCGAGCCATAGTAGTCCGCTACAGCCCGGTTCACCGGAGTCCTGCTAGCCCAGCACTACTACTCAGGACACTTGACTGGCCGGCATGTGTTTCACTTCGTTCCTATGTCTGTCCCTTCGAGGAAATGTCACGCGGTGACTTCCGGAGTCCTGCCTAGCCTGCTACAGCCCGGGTTCCCCAGAGTCCTGTTAGCCCAGTGCTACAGCCCAGATTCACACGCTGATGACCGACATGCTCGATATGATTCACCTTTTTTTATCTCGACCGTCGGATTTCAATCGGAAGATCCAAACTTCCCTCCTTTCCATATATATAGTCCACCCTAGTCTAATTTGAGACAAAACCGTAAAATTTAGCAAGATGTCCCATCCTCCCATTCCTCCGCCGCCACCAACTCACCATCTACCTCGGGATCCCTCCCGATCCCGAATCCACCATTCAACAGCCCCCTCCATCCACCAGCGCCTCCTCTGCTCGATCCCGAGGGGATCACGAGCAGCTCACCACCGGCTACCAGCAGCAGCAGCACCAGGATCCCATCGCCCTCACATGCGCCCCTTCTTCTCCATCCCTGCCTTCTACTCCCTCCTCTGCTCTAATCCCTCTCTCTCTCTCTCCTTCTCCTGCTTCCGCAGGTACCAAAGGACCTCTACCCCGACGCCATGGACAGGAGTCGCCGCTACCAAGTTCCACCTCGTGCGGGCTTGCCAAGTCCCAAGCTGCCCCGGATCTGGAGGGGATCACCGCCGCCGCGCCTTTTCCCGACCCCCACGACCTCCTCCGGCCCCGTTCCGGTCGAAGGCCGCCGTCGTCGCTCTGGTTCGGCGTGACCAGTTCATCTACCTCATGTCTCGTCCTCGTTGCACGGAGGAGGAACGCCCGCGCCCAGTCCGTCTTCAAGCCAAGCCTCTTCACTGAACAGTAGGGAACCAGGAGCACCAACATCCGGCCACCTCGAGTCCCCGACGCCGGCGAGCCATCACCTCCTGCCGACGCCTCTGCCACCCAGGAACCTCATGGCCGCCCGACCCCCCTGCTACTTCGCGTTGCGTCGGGACCTCGCTTCCACCACCAGATCTGGTGACTTCCGCCTCGACCCCGTGACGGCCATGCCACCTCAAGTCGAGGCCGCTGCTTCCCCTTCCGCCGGATCCGCCGCCTACAGGCCTCGTCTCGGTCGGACCCGCTGCTGCCGCTCCCCTGCTTTCCTTGCTTGAACTGCTGCCATGCTCATCTCGTTTCAGCGACGCTCGCCCGTGCCCGTTGACCGCGCCGTCAAGCCAGCCTAGCGATTGGGCCTCCTCCATGCGCGTGGGCCTTAGCCACATCCATCCCCGCCTCTCCCGACCAACTCCTCTGCCTGACCGGGCCAGGCCCACAGTTAGCAGATCCCCTTCAACCCCTCTCTTGTGCACTATGGCCCAGCAGATTCGGCCCATGTCCTTTTTTCCCTCTGTGTGATTTTTAGCTATTATCCCAGGTACGTCCATTTTGCAGACAAGTCCCCCTAGTTCATGCATTTAATAACTCACAAATGGTGCATCGGTTTAAAATGATTTGCATATGAAAAATGACTAGAATTTCATCTAGTTTCATAATATGCCACTTTCATCCATGTTTGAAATGTTCAAAATGATGTTTGCTTTATTTTACTTAAATAACATGCTAAAATGATTTAATTCATAACTAAATAGTCGTAGCTCCATTATTAATAAACTTTATATGTAAATGGGGTAGAAAAGTGCATAGTTTAACATGGTGCACTCATCGAGCACGTTCAACAACTCTAAAATTATGGTTAGGGCAGAATAGTTCCAAACCTAAAATATGCACATGAGGAGTTTCCGAACTTGTTGTTTGTTGGTTCCGGCCTCATTTAAACTTGCCTAGATAGATAGTTTTCTTATGCTTCACCTATTGCCATGCTAACCAACATTTAATATTGTTGAGTACATAAACGGGAGAGAACTAAATAAGTGTTGTGGTGTTTTGTCTATATGCAACTCGTTGCATATTGAGCTCCACTTAACTTGTAGAGTTGTTTGTGCACTTTGCCATGCCATGCATATTTAAACCGGACATGCATCATACTTGGTTGTGCATCATGCCATGTTTATGTGATGGTTGTTTACTATGTTGCTTGCTTCTTTCCAGGTAGCTTCTCTCGTTAGCTTCGGTTCCGTTCCGGAGTTGTGAGGATCCGTTCGACTACTTCCATTTGTCTTCTTCATGGATTCGTTCTTCTTCCTTGTGGGATCTCAGGCAAGATGACCATACCCTCGAAATCACTTCTATCTTTGCTTGTTAGTTGTTTGCTCTATTGCTATGCCGCGATACCTACCACTTGCTATATCATGCCTCCCATATTGCCATGCCAAACCCCTAACCCTCCTTTCCTAGCAAACCGTTGTTTGGCTATGTTACCGCTTTGCTCAGCCCCTCTTATAGCGTTGCTAGTTGCAGGTGAAGTTGAAGTTTGTTCCATGTTGGAACATGGATTTTGTTGGGATATCACAATATCTCTTATTTTAATTAATGCATCTATATACTTGGTAAAGGGTGGATGGCTCGGCCTTATGTCTGGTGTTTTGTTCCACTCTTGCCGCCCTAGTTTCTGTCATACCGGTGTTATGTTCCTTGATTTTGCGTTCCTTACACGGTTGGGTGTTATGGGGACCCTTTGATAGTTCGCTTTGAATAAAACTCCTCCAGCAAGGCCCAACTTTGGTTTTACCATTTGCCTCACCACCACCTAATTTTCCCTTGGGAGTCGTGCTCCCGAGGGTCATCTTTATTTTAACCCCCCCGGGCCAGTGCTTCTCTAAGTGTTGGTCCAAACTGGGCGATGTCCGGCGCGCCCTGGGCAACTAGGGTCTATGCCAACCCGACGTCTTGCCCATCCGATGTGCCCTGAGAACGAGATATGTGCAGCTCCTATCGGGATTTGTCGGCACATTCGGCCGGTCTTGCTGGTCTTGTTTTACCACTGTCGAAATGTCTTGTAACCAGGATTTCGAGTCTGATCGGGTCTTCCTGGGAGAAGGAATATCCTTCGTTGACCGTGAGAGCTTGTGATGGGCTAAGTTGGGACACCCCTGCAGGGTTTGAACTTTTGAAAGCCGTGCCCGCGGTTATGGGCAGATGGGAATTTGTTAATATCCGGCTGTAGAGAACTTGGCACTTAACTTAATTAAAATGAATCAACCACATGTGTAGCCGTGATGGTCTCTTCTCAGCAGAGTCCGGGAAGTGAACATGTGTCGGAGTAAGTGACCACGGGTAGCCTAGTCGGCTCCCCCTGGCCTTTCTAAAAAAATTACGAGCCGATCCGGCTCTCAAGAATCCAAGACATGGGGCCGCCTTCCCCTGGACGGCTGTCTCCCAGGCCGGCTATTGGAAGGCGGCCCGATTTCAGCCCTCATGAAGAAAGCCGCGGGAGGGCCGGCTCCGAGGAGCCGGCTGCGAGAAGGCCGCCTCCAAGGAGCCGGCTCCCATAAAGAGGTCAAGACCGTACCCTCGAAGTCTGCATCCACATAACGACGATGTGACGGGGCGTGGCTACAGTGAAGCCTGCCACCCCCGAATCCCGGAGCGCGCCTGGTACAGTGCGCCGTACGGGTGGCCATGACCCGTCCGGCGCAGCACTGTTGCCACGTTGACCCTGATGTCATCCACGACAGGCTACCAGTACGGCCCACGGGCGGTGGGCCCCTTCGGGCAGAGAGACACCCGAAGGCGGCCTGGCCTCCCCCAGTCGGCCCAAGACGGAGCTGGCTCTCTCCAGCCGGCTTGCCACCCCCTCGAAGGAGACGCCCCATTAAGGAGACAAGACGCGGTGAGGCTACAGTGGTCACCCGTCGGACGGCAGCACTGTAAGCACGCTTACCTCGGCGAAGCTCTCGTCACCAAGATTGAGCAACAGTAACCAGCCACCGACAAGACCCTGGACAGTGGGGCCTGCCTGTTGACCAAGGAGCCGGTAGCCGGTGGGACCCACCAGCCGCGGGCCCCGGCAGCCGGCGCCGAAGCCGGAGAGCGAAGACACAGACGGCTGGGCCCCACGCCCAGCCGGATTACCATTGTACCCCCGGGGGGTAGGCCTATATAAACCCCCCGGGACACCCATGCCAAGGATGGGTCCTTGCTAGTTTTAGACACCACGTAGGGAGGAGAAGAGAGCAAGCAGAGCCCTTCTTCCTCCTCTTGCCAAACAGCTCAAGGAGCATCGTGTAGCTACCTGTTCATCTAGTGATCATGCGGAGACCCCGCAGAGCAGCAGTAGGGGTGTTATCTCCACGGAGAGCCCCGAAGCTGGGTAAGATTCGCCGGTGTGCATGTCTTCGCCTCATCCTGTTTCCAGGCACCGGCGATGTTTTACTGGCTCCCACAATGATAAGCCACCCGTTGGCATATGTCGCACCTACCACCCGACATTTGGCGCCCACCGTGGGGCCAGCTGCACCGTCGTCCGGAGACCTGTTCTGGACGGGAACCCTCTTCCTCCCCCGCGAGCGTAGCCAGCCCGGCACGCCCGATGGCGCTTGCCACGACGCGCTACAAGGCGTCACCAACGCCTGCACAGCGAGCAGCCTCGCTGATCTCCTCGACAAGACCCTCATCTCCGACGAGCTCGCCTCCGACGCGGGCACCGACCACCTCGTCAACCTCCTCGGCCGACTCCATGTCTCCGGCGAGCCTGCTGTGGACTTGGAGTCGGTTGGCTCCACCGATCCGATGCCTGTCAACTCCGACACGGCCTAACTCGACACCTTCCCCACCAACGTCACGATCTACAACGACCTGCTTCCCCGAGCCGATGGCTGCGACGCTGTCACCACAGAGGTGATGGTCATCGGCCACGACGGCGCTGTTGACGAGAGCGCCCACGACGCCCCGCACGCGGCGGTCCACGACTTGTCCATCCCCCTCCCGGCCGACGCCGACGCTGAAGCACTGGAGGCTCGCCGCCTCGCCCTCCTCGTAGAGGGCCGGAAGTTGGTTTCCATGAGACGCCTCGCTGAGGCCCACCGACGCGAGGCCGACCGCACCGCCTTTGGCACGCCACCCCCAGGCGGGCCCAGCCGGGTCGGCGTTGTCAGACAGCGCGGCGCTGTCGTTGCCGACACGTTAGGAGTTGACCGCCCAGTCTACGCCACTCCACTCGAGAACCTGCGTGCCGCCCAGGCGGCCGTAGACGAGCTAGACGGACTGGGGGCCGAAGAACTCCCCCACATGACCCGACGCATCCAGCAGCTGATCGATGCAGCCGCGCAGCAGCACGAAGACGACGCCCACGCGGAAAGCCCTCCCCTGCGCCGAGATCATGGCGCGACGTCCCGAACGCCGACTGCGGGTAGAGACCACGCGCGGCGCGAGAAAGAGCCGGCTACCAGCCGAAGCCAAACCCGGATCTCCATCGAGCGAGACGCAGAAGGCCACCCTCGGGCCGTGGAGTGGCGGGGCAACCCGCCTCCGCCTCGGCCCCGTGGAGAGAGATTCCCACCCCTCCGCCTGTGGTGCATTCGACTCTCAGCGGCCGACTAGGTCGCCGTGAAGGAGTCGGCGAAAACGACGCCCGCCATCGGATCGACCGCCTGGCGTGATCCCTGGCGCTGGAAGAAGAAGACGATGTCGGTCCGCCTTGCTTCGGCCCCCGCATCCGCGACGAGCCCTTCCCCAAAGGGTTCTCGCTCCCAAGAGACACTCCCAAGTACAACGGCTCCGTGAAGCCGGAAGATTGGTTGATCGACTACTCCATGGCGGTTAGCATAGCCAACGGCAACCGGCGCATTGCCGTGAAGTACGTGCCCCTCATGCTGCAAGGCACGGCGTAGACTTGGCTCAACAGCCTCAAACCACACAGCATCAACAGCTGGCTAGATTTCACAGAAGCTTTCGTCCGCAACTTCACCAGCACCTACAAGCGGGCTCACAAGCCCAGACAGCTCTCCTTGTGCGTACAAGGCCCCGCCGAGTCAACTCGCGACTACCTCACGCGTTGGGCCGAGCTCTGCAACTCTTGCGAAGGGGTGCACGAGGTGCAAGCCATAGAATACTTCACAGCCGGGTGCCGAGAAGGCACCCTCCTCAAGCACAAGCTTCTCTGCGACGAGCCGACTACCCTTGACGAGCATCTGGACATAGCGGACAAGTACGCCACCGCCGACTCCTCAATGAAGACCGAGCTCCGGGTACACGCGTCCAGAAAAGTACTCAACCCGGCGCCCAAGACGCCGGCTGGGGATTCCGGACGACGCCCACACTCGAACGACCACAAGCGCAAGGGCCCCGCGCCGCCTCCCGCCAGTCGGCAGGTGGCCACAGTCGAAGACGAGCAGCCCGAAGCGCGGCCCGCACCCAAGAAGCAGAGGGGCGGCAAGCCGGCTTGGCAGCCGGCCTTCTCCTACGAGCAGACTCTCGACGCCCCGTGCAAGTTCCACAGCGGCGCGAAGCCGTCCAACCACACGACCCGGAAGTGCCACTGGCTCACCCGAATCTCTAAAGGCGAAGGGCTCGCGCCGCCTCCGCCTGCCGGTCCGCCGCCTCCGGCTCCGCAGCCGCCGGCCGCTCGGCCCGCAGTCGGAGCCGTGCACGATGAGTTCCCCGACGAGCATGCCGCCTATATCATCTTTACAAGCCAGCCCGAAGACCGGCGCAGCAAACGCCGAGAGAACCAGGAAGTCAGCATGGTTGCTGCCAACCCCGCCGAGCACATGCACTGGTCAGAAAAACCTATCAGCTGGAGCCGGGCTGACCACCCAGAGGTGATGCCATCTCCCGGCTCTTATGCGTTGGTTCTGGATGCCACCCTTGCAACGGACAGACGCGCCGCCCGCTTCTCCCGTGTGTTGATAGACGGCGGGAGCAGCATCAACATCTTGTACCGCGACACCCTGGAGAAGCTGAACGTCAAGACAAAGCAACTCATGCCTACTCGGACAGTGTTCCATGGCATCGTACCCGGCCTGTCCTGCGCCCCCATTGGCGAGATCAAGATTGATGTACTCTTTGGGGACAAGGAGCATTTCCGCCGGGAAGCGATCTGGTTTGAAGTGGTGGACCTAGAGAGCCCTTACCATGCATTGCTTGGCCGACCTGCCTTGGCCAAATTCATGGCAGTTCCCCACTATGCATACCTCAAGATGAAGATACCAAGCACCAAAGGCGTCATCACCGTAGCCGGCGATTGCAAGAAGTCCTCTGAGTGCGCAGCAGCCAGCAGCCGGCTGGCCGAGTCCCTTGTGATTGCCGAAGAAAAGAAGATGTTGGACCGAGTCGTGGCCATAGCCGGCAAGCAGTCGGCCCTGTCCCCTGATCCCAAGGAGCATGATGCTCAAGGATCTTTCCAGCCGGCCAAGGAGAAGAAGAAGATACATCTTGACCCCGAGCACCCAGAGAGGTATGCCGTCATCGGGGCAAACCTAAATAGCAAATAGGAAGGCGAGCTCGCCGATTTCCTCTGTGAGAATCGGGACATCTTTGCATGGTACCCCAAGGACATGCCGGGCGTTCCGAAGGAATTCGCCGAGCACAAACTACACGTCCGAGAAGACGCAAAGCCAGTCAAACAACCCGTCCACCGACTGTCGGAGGAGAATCGCAGGATTGTGGGAGAGGAGATAGCCCGTCATCTGGCAGCCGGCTTCATTATGGAAGTTTTCTTTCCAGAGTGGTTCGCCAACCTGGTCCTCGTGCTAAAGAAAAACAACAAGTGGCGCATGTGTATAGACTACATGAGCCTCAACAAGGCCTGCCCCAAAGATCCCTTTGCCCTACCAAGGATTGACCAAGTGATAGACTCCACGGCCGGATGCGAGCTATTGAGTTTCTTGGATGCTTACTCAGGGTATCACCAGATGAAGTTAAATCCGGCAGACCGCCTGAAGACCGCCTTCATCACGCCATTTGGAGCCTTTTGCTACCTGACTATGACATTCGGCTTGAGAAATGCTGGTGCCACTTTTGAGCGTTGCATGCAGAAGTGCCTCCTCAAGCAACTCGGCAGAAATGCCCACGTCTACGTAGACGACATTGTGGTGAAGACGGAGAAGCGCGGCACCTTGCTGGAAGACCTCAAGGAAACATTTGAGAACCTACGCCGGTTCCAAATCAAGCTTAACCCCGAGAAATGCGTGTTCGGAGTACCAGCCGGCCAGCTCCTAGGCTTCCTGGTCTCCGAACGCGGCATCGAATACAACCCAGTAAAGATCAAGGCCATTGAGAGAATGGCGATTCCCACCAAGCTTCGAGACATCCAGAAGTTCACCGGGTGCTTGGCCTCCCTAAACCGCTTCATCAGCCGGCTCGGAGAGAAAGCTCTCCCCCTCTACCGCCTCATGAAGAAGACCACTCACTTCGAGTAGAATGACCAAGCTGACCAAGCTTTCCATGAGCTGAAGAAGATGCTGGCCACACCGCCAGTCCTGGCGGCGCCGACTGAGAAAGAGCCCATGCTCCTCTACATTGCCGCAACCAGCCGGGTGGTCAGCACCGTCATCGTAGTCCAACGCCCAGAAGAAGGCCGAGCCCAGCCGGTCCAGAGGCCGGTGTACTATTTGAGCGAGGTGTTGTCTACCTCGAAGCAGAACTACCCGCACTACCAGAAGATGTGCTACGGCGTGTACTTCGCCGCCAAGAAGCTGAAGCCCTACTTCCAAGAGCATCCCATCACGGTTGTATGCACCGCCCCGCTGGCCGAGATCATAGGCAGCCGGGATGCATCCGGCCGGGTGGCGAAATGGGCCATCGAGCTGGACCCCTACGCGATCTTCTACCAGCCTCGCATCGCCATCAAATCCCAAGCATTGGCCGACTTCCTCATCGACTGGGCCGAGACCCAGTACCTGCCGTCGGCTCCCGACTCCACTCATTGGCGCATGCACTTCGATGGGTCCAAGATGCGCACCGGCTTGGGAGCCGGCATCGTCCTCACCTCTCCCAAAGGCGACAAGCTCAGATACATGCTGCAAATCCACTTTGCCGCCTCCAACAACGTGGCCGAGTATGAGGCACTCATACACGGGCTCCGGCTTGCCAAAGAACTCGGCATTCGCTGGATCCTATGTTATGGCGACTCGGACTTGGTGGTCCAGCAATCATCCGGCGACTGGGATGCCAAGGACGCAAATATGGCAAGCTACCGCTTCCTCGTTCAGCAGATCAGTGGGTATTTTGAAGGATGCGAGTTCCTCCACGTACCGCGAGCCAACAACGAGCCAGCTGATGCTCTGGCTGGAATAGGCTCCACCCGGCAAGCAATACCAACCGGCGTCTCTCTACAACGCCTCCTCAAGCCGTCTATCAAGCCGTCTCCAGAGTCCGATTCCATCTTCGTGCCGCCTGACCCCGACGCGGTCGGGTCCGGCTCGAAGAACCAAGTAGGTGGCCTGGGGACTTCGATAGTCGGCCAGGGGGTATCAGCAGGCGGCTCGGGGACTTCCGTAGTTACGCCCGACCCGGGGACTGCCTCACCCAGCTCGGGGACTGCGGTAGTCGGCCCGAAGACTACACCAACACAACAGGCGGCGGCCGACTCCGGCATTTCACCGCCCAGCCCGCCCACCCTGGTCATAGTAGCCGTTTTGGCAATAGAAGAAGTCGCATCTCCGTCATGGGCTCAATCCATCCTCAACTTCCTAATAAACCAAGATCTGCCGGCTGACGAAGTAGAGGCAAGACAAGTCCAAAGCCGAGCCGAAGCATACACAATCATCAACAGAGAGCTCGTCAAGCGCAGTGTCACTGGAGTCCTCCAGCGATGCGTCGAGCAAGAGAAGGGCATTGCAATCCTCAGAGACATCCACCAAGGAGAATGCGGCCACCATGCGGCCTCAAGATCACTCGTCGCCAAAGCCTTCCGCCATGGTTTCTTTTGGCCAACTGCTTTGGATGACGCCAAGGAGTTAGTTAAACATTGCAAAGGGTGCCAACTCTTCAGCTCCAAGCAACACATGCCGGCTTCAGCACTCAAGACCATTCCCCTCACTTGGCCCTTCGCCATTTGGGGACTGGACATGGTGGGCCCATTCAAGACGGCGCGCGGCGGCATGACACATCTGCTTGTTGCCGTGGACAAATTCACCAAATGGATTGAAGCAAAGCCGATCAAGAAGCTGAATGGGCCAACTGCCGTCACATTTATCGTAGATATAACAACTCGGTACGGCGTGCCACACAGCATCATCACCGACAATGGCACAAATTTCGCCAAGGGAGCCTTGGCACGTTTCTACGCGACGCAAGGCATCCGGTTGGATCTAGCATCCGTCGCCCACCCGCAGTCAAATGGCCAGGTCGAGCGAGCCAACGGCCTCATCCTTTCCGGCATCAAGCCCCGACTGATCGTACCACTGGAGCGTTCAGCCGGCTGTTGGCTCGATGAGCTGCCGGCTGTCCTCTGGAGTCTGCATACTACACCAAACAAGTCAACCAGCTTCACCCCTTTCTTCCTCGTGTATGGTGCCGAGGCGGTCATCCCAACTGACATCGAGTTCGACTCGCCTCGAGTAACCATGTACACGGAAGCGGATGCCAAGGAAGCAGGAGAAGACGGCGTCGACCTGCTGGAAGAAAGCCGGCTGTTAGCCCTCAGCCGGTCCGCCATCTATCAGCAGGGCCTGCGCCGCTACCACAGCCGGAAGGTCAAGCCAAGATCCTTCCAAGAGGGCGATCTTGTGCTCCGGCTGATCCAGCGAACAGCTGGTCAGCACAAGCTCTCGGCCCCTTGCGAGGGCCCCTTCGTCATTAAGAGAGCCTTAGGCAACGACTCCTACTACTTGATCGACGCGCAGAAGCTGAAGGCACGAAAGAGAGACGACTCCGGCAAGGAGTCGGAACGACCATGGAACGCCAACCTCCTCCGAAGGTTTTACAGCTGAAATGCAGTATGTATCACGCTAACTTTTGTACTAAGTACGAGACAATAGGGCCCCCGAGGAGAGCTCAGGGACGGCCATCTTTTGTCTATAAATGAAAAGTATCATGCTTATGGCCTTGTCATTGCATTCACTTCTTTCTGTCCGGCACCGGGTTCGACTAGTCGGCCCGGGGACTGGCCGCCTGGAGTTATATTAGAAGTCCTACCCGTAGTCAGACAAGTAGTGTGCCGGCTCCCAAGCCTTCTCTTGCCAAAAGTCGCAGTTCGAAGAACCGGCTGTCCGGCTGGCAAGAGTTAAGGGCAGGAACGGGTGCCCACACGAAAAATGGCTAGGGACTAACGGACTAATATAACAAAAGCCGGTTTTTCTCCCACCGCCGACCGGCTACCAGAGTAGCCGGCCGGCCGACTTCCATTCACCTCGCTCCAATCTAAGAAAGCTCGAGTACTTGCCTTCCCAGAAGGGGAAGGCGGCAAAGGAAACAGCCTAAGGATAAAAAGCATATGTGAATGGAAACCAAACATGCACACAACAATATTTACAAAAAATACATTCAAAAGGCCAGCATTCAACATAGTTTGGATACACCCCCAGTGGGTGGAACTGCGGAAGCTTAATAAAAATTGTTCAGAAGGCAACAAGCAGGAAAAAACAAGGACGGCAGGTTAAGCCGGCGGAGCGACTGACGAGCCGGGCAGGTCGGTGGAGACGGCAGTGCCGGCTGGAGGAGTGGCCGGCTGGCGAACCTCGGCATGATCATCGCCTCCCGCAGAAAGCGCGCTTGCGCGCGCCTCGTCACTGGAGGCACGGTCAGGCTGAGGCTGGCTAGCTGTTCCACCGGCCGACTTGACGTCTTCGCTTTCCTCTCCTTCGTCGTCTTCGCCTTCGTCGCTGGAGGCGATCTCTTCTGCCGAGTCTTCACCCGCCGCCGGGTCCAGCCCGAACCACTCCTCCGGCTGGGCAACGCCGTCATCATTAATCTCGGGAGCAAAGACGCTGATGTCAGTACACTCGGCGATTGTCGATGCGCGCTGAGCGATAGCCGGCCGCACCTCCGCTAGCTCTTCGTCGGCCTCCAGCCGCTAGGTGCGCAGCTGGTCCAGGTTCAGCCCCGGATACCAAGCTCGGACGAACTCCAGCGCCCGCCCAGCTCCAAGCCGGGCCGCCGACGCCTTCCAGGCCTCGAAGCGGCCAACCGCAACCTCCAGCCAGTCGGCAGTCCGACTCGGGGTGCGGGGAATCATATCGCTTGGCCAGAGGGCGGCCAACACCTGCGCTCCGGCGCGCTGGAGGCGGCAGAGCATACGATGAGCCGGCTGCAGCCGCGCTTGGACCGCCAAGAGTTGCTCTTCAAGCGACCGACTCGCATCCGGCGCGACTTCAGCCCCCGCCTGCCGGCGCGCTTCGCGATGGGCCTCGATGGTTTGGGCAGCGAAGATGGAGTAGCCAGGAAAGTAGTCTGCAGAGAGAATAAAAAGCAGCTCAAGTCAGAACACAAGTCAGGCGGCAAGGGGCAGGCAAGGAGCGAGGAAGGCGGCTTACCGTCGATCAAATCCTCAATACGGCCGAAGCCTTCATTCAGCGCTTGCCTGGTCTCAGCCCAGCCCGCCGCTTTAGTCTCGAACTCGGCCTTCAGGGCGGCTTCGTTATCCTGCGCCTTCTTCAGAGCCGCCTTGTGGCTCTCCTCCTGGTCAGCCAGCTTCTTGTCCAGGCGGTCACGCTCCAGGACCAAGGCGTCGTACTCGGTTTCCTTGGCACGAAGGGCGGCCTGCGCCTCGTTGAGCTGCCCCCTTAAGTCGGCATTGGCTTCTTCGAGCACGAAAGACAAAAGAAAAAACCAGTAAGGTGAAGTCGTCAGGAAAGATCCGACCCGACTGCTCAGTAGTCGGCCTGAATCTCGGGGACTACACCCAGTGGGTGCGCTGACGCGCCCCCACAGGAGATGAACGAAACCAAGTACGTACTTCGGCTGCTGATCAGGTCTTCGGTTCTCCGACCCAGCTCCTGAGCCTGGGAGTTGAAGGCGGTAGCGCGGAGGTTATGATACTCCTGGAAGATTAGACAGGAGGCGAGAATAAGGTAGTCGTCAAGGAAGATCCGACCCGAATGCTCAGCAGTCGGCCCGATTCTCGGGGACTACACCCAGTGGGTGCGTTGACGCGCCCCCACGGAAGAAATCAAGAGAACAAAGCAACCAAAGATAGAAGACTCACCCGGATGACGGCCCGCGCCGCAAGGAACTCCTGGGTGTATTGCTGCAGTGAGGCAGCTTGGGCCTGAAGCCGGTTCCGAACCTCTTGGGCCGCCACATTCAGCTCGCGCGTCCCGCTGCTGGGAGTCCACTCGGACTTGCCGGTGCTGGCCGCCTCCAAGGCCTCCGCCGTCTGGCCGGCACCCGTAGCTCGGTGCGGCTCCGGCGCAGCGGTGCCTCCCCCTGCGCGCTGGCAGATTGCTGGCTGCACCTCGAGGCCGTCTCCTGCTTCCGGCTTACCCCCAGCCGTCTGCTCTGGCGCCGCAGCCGACTGGCCGCCTTGGCCCGCTCCGGTTGGCGCTGCCGGCGGCGCCCTCTCCACGAAGATCACGAAGTCCTCCCTCCGCTCCATCACCGGCGGTTCTTGGTCGACCTCCTCCAGCGGAGGCACAGGAATGTTGGGGGCCACGGGGCGGAGGGGAATGGCTAGCAGCGGAGGCTGGTTGTGCGAAGCCTCTGCCTCCGTCTCCGCAGCTGCCGCCTCCGCCTGGGCCTTGGCTGCTGCATCGGCCTGCTCCTTCGTCGCCTGGGCGGCCCTTCGCTCCGCCGCCTCCCGCTCCTCCCGCGCCTCTCGTGCGTTCCGCTCCGTGGCCTCCTGAGGTCGGCGCGGGGATCCACGCGGCAGGAGCCTGAAGACCCTCCAGTCGGCCCGACTACGGAGCCGCCCGGACCCCGCTCAAGGGAAAGCGGTGCCCTGTCCGGCGAGCAAAGAAAGGTTTAGAAGAGTTTTCAATCGAAAAGAAGAACAACAAAAAAATATGTATCCAAGCATTCGACGACTTACGCTGAGATCGCCTGCGGCTGCTTCACCGCCTTGCGGAAGCGGGCCGCCTTCGCGGCCGCCTCATCTCGCTTGGTCGCCACTGTGGAAGCCTTGGACTTCTTCGGCCAGCTGCCGAAGAGGATCGTCATGGCCCGGTGCTTCTGGGCGCCGCCGCCAGCAGCCGGCGCGGCGGACGAGCTCGCGCCTTGATGATCAGGCGCCGGCTGGCGGCGCGGGGCGACTTCGACCTCGGCATCATCCGGCCAGTCCTCGAAGCCGGCCGTGAGCCCCGCGCCTCCGACCTCATCGCTTTCCCCCACGATGGTGTCTTCCATGGCGGCCGCTCCCAAGTCCGGGTCGTCGGCGTCGTCCACCGCGCGGCCAGGGACGAGCTGGCGCTCTACCCCTGCGGCCCCGGTCATCGGCGGAAGGAGAGGGTTCTTCTAGGGGCAAACCGACTGATCAGAGGCCGGCTATCATGAGGCCGGCTACCAAAATAAAACTTAAGACGGGCGGAGGGTTGGCGTGAGAGTACGGCCCCTTGCCGTACCGCCAATCCTCGGCGAGCTTGCAGTTGGAGATATAGTTCACCATGTAGGAGACCTCCGCATGAGGCATCTCCCTGGTGCTCAGCCGGCTTGGGTCGAAGCAGCCGCTCATCTGACAAACCATGTGAGGCTGGCTTTGGAGGGGAAGAACCCGGCGCTCCACGAAGGCGGCCACCAAGTCGGCTCTGGTCAGGCCCTCCGACTGGATCATCACCCGAAGCTGGGAGACGGCTGCGTTCCCGGCCTGAGACAACGACCTGGCCCGGTAGCTCCACGAAGGTCGCCTCCCAGCCGGCGGTCCGGCTTCATAAGCTGGCAGGTTGACGTAGTCGCCTTGCTGCGCGACATTCTTCACGTAAAAGTATGAATTCTGCCAGAGCTTCACCGACTGGATCAGCGGGATGGGCGGGAACAGGTTGTTCTCGCCCGACCGCCTCATGGCAATATAGGCTCCGTAGGGGGCAGGCACGCCCGCGACGACGGTGCCGAGTTTGCTCTGGAAGAATTCCGCCAAGAGCTCGAGTGTGGGGAGGACCCCAAGGAAGCCTTCGCACAGCGTGACGAAGGCCGACAGCAGCATCACCGCGTTGGGCGTGAGGTGATGCGGCTGGAGGTTGTAGAATTCGTGGAAGGCTCGGAGGAACCCGCTCGCCGGAAGGCCGAAGCCGCGCAGGCAGTGCGAGCGGAAGATCACCCGCTCGTCCTCCTCCGGTGCCGGCGAAATCTCCTTCTCCGGCGCTAGACGAACCCGAACGAAGTTCTCGCCGGGTAGGCGTCGCGTCTGGCGGAGGAACTCGACGTGGTCCTCATGGACGTTGGAGCCATCCCACGAGCTTGACAGCGCCATGGGGCAGCGCGGCGAGAAGCAAGACGATGCGGCGGCGGAACGAAGCGACGGCGGAGCGGCGCGGCAAAGAGCTGCTGCGGGGAAGAGAAGAAGGAGGGCGAGAAGGGGCGGAGTGAGGGAGAGCGCGTGAGCCTCTGCCGCTCCGCCTCCTCCTCCTACTTATAGACCGCATGGCGGAGCCGAGGAGGCGCGGCGTGGGGGAATGTGGGGATCAACTGCGCCCACTCCCCCACGTCCCGTGATTATTGTGCCTTGATGGCAGAATAAAACCGCCGCGGGAAGGCGAGCGATCCATGTGGGCCGCGGAAGATCCGCGCTCGGACCGAGGCCTGCGAGTGGCGGGCCCGGGCCTGCGGCGGTGTCCCGTCGCGCGCGTGCGTTGGCAGGATTTCCTCGCCACGTGGCCCGCGTTCCCGCCTACGAGAAACGGAGCTTTTCCGAAGACGGCGCGCACAAGCAAAGCCGGCTCCTCAGGATAGGAAGCTGACCAAGCTTCTCATCCCTTTATCAGCCACGAAGCTCGCCCAGCTTCGGGGACTACTATCGGAGTAAGTGACCACAGGTAGCCTAGTCGGCTCCCCCTGGCCTTTCTGAAAAAATTACGAGCCGATCCGGCTCTCAAGAATCCAAGACATGGGGCCGCCTTCCCCTGGCCGGCTGTCTCCCAGGCCGACTATTGGAAGGCGGCCCGATTTCAGCCCTCATGAAGAAAGTCGCGGGAGGGCCGGCTCCGAGGAGCCGGCTGCGAGAAGTCCGACTCCAAGGAGCCGGCTCCCATAAAGCGGTCAAGACCGTACCCTCAAAGTCTGCATCCACATAACGGCGATGTGACGGGGCGTGGCTACAGTGAAGCCTGCCACCCCCGAATCCCGGAGCGCGCCTGGCACAGTGCGTCGTATGGGTGGCCATGACCCGTCCGGCGCAGCACTGTTGCCACGTTGACCCTGATGTCATCCACGACGGGCTGCCAGTACGGCCCACGGGCGGTGGGCCCCTTCGGGCAGAGAGACACCCGAAGGCGGCCTGGCCTCCCCCAGTCGGCCCAAGACAGAGCCGACTCTCTCCAGCCGGCTTGCCACCCCCTCGAAGGAGACGCCCCATTAAGGAGACAAGACGCGGTGAGGCTATAGTGGTCACCCGCCGGACGGCAGCACTGTAGCCACGCTTACCTCGGCGAAGCCCTCGTCACCAAGATTGAGCAACAGTAACCAGCCACCGACAAGGCCCTGGACAGTGGGGCCTGCCTGTTGACCAAGGAGCCGGTAGCCGGCGGGACCCACCAGCCGGCAGGCCCCGGCAGCCGGCGCAGAAGTCGGAGAGCGAAGACACAGACGGCTGGGCCCCACGCCCAGCTGGATAACCATTGTACCCCTGGGGGGTAGGCCTATATAAACCCCCCGGGACACCCATGCCAAGGATGGGTCCCTGCTAGTTTTAGACACCACGTAGGGAGGAGAAGAGAGCAAGCAGAGCCCTTCTTCCTCCTCTCGCCAAACAGCTCAAGGAGCATCGTGTAGCTACCTGTTCATCTAGTGATCATGCGGAGAGCCCGCAGAGCAGTAGTAGGGGTGTTATCTCCACGGAGAGCCCCGAAGCTGGGTAAGATTCGCCGGCGTGCATGTCTTTGCCTCATCCCGTTTCCAGGCACCGGCGATGTTTTACTGGCTCCCACAATGATAAGCCACCCGTTGGCATATGTCGCACCTACCACCCGACAACATGGTTCTTGTGTTATGCTTGAACGTAAGTAGATTCAGGATCACTTCTTGATCACTTCTAGTTCATGACCGTTGCGTTGCTTCTCTTCTCTCTCTTATTTGCATAAGTTAGCCACCATATATATATGCTTAGTGCTTGCTACAGCTCCACATCACTAGCCTTTCCTACCCATAAGCTTAAATAGTCTTGATCTCGCGGGTGTGAGATTGCTGAGTCCTCGTGACTCATAGATACTTCCAAACAGTTGCAGGTGCCGATGATACCAGTGCAGATGATGCTACCCAACTCAAGTGGGAGCTCGATGAAGATCTTGTTTGTTGTGTTGTTTCGTTTCCTGTTGTTCAGTAGTGCTGCCCAGTTGGGACGATCGGGGATCTAGCATTTGGGGTTGTCTTCTTTTATTTTTTTGGTTCCGTAATCAGACCTTGATTGTAATATGGATGTTGTATGTTTAACTTTTATTTGTGTGAAGTGGCAATTGTAAGCCAACTCTTTATCCCTTTCTTATTCAGTACATGGGATGTGTGAAGATTACCCCTCTTGCGACAAGCCTACCATGCGGCTATGCCTCTAAGTCGTGCCCCGACACGTGGGAGATATAGCCGCATCATGGGTGTTACAAGTTGGTAATCAGAGCCATCCTCGACTTAGGAGCCCCCTGCTTGATCGAATCGCTGACGTTGTTGAGTCTAGAACAAAATGTTTTGAGTCTTAGGATTATATATATCGGAGAGTAGGATTCTTTTTACTCCTCAGTCCCTTCGTCGCTCTGGTGAGGCCTCTTGACGTAGAAGTTTTGACTCTTCTCTTCTCAAATTTCACGAATTTTTTTAGGATCACGTGGGTATCTTGGAATCGTTCCGATAGTCTTGTGACGAGAACATTGTTCTTGGTGCCTCCTGACATTTAGGGGTTGTGGCAGTGTCCCGGGAAGTTGAGCTCCGAGGTGTTGTCGTCACAATTTTATCGTTGCAGTTCTGGAATAGCTGAGTTCGCCGACATCAAAAATCTCTTTTATGCAGTTATTGGTGAGATAACCTCGACGCCACCCAGTACTGGGGCGGGAGTTCGGGAGTATTGCCATAACTCATATAACGGATGCTTTTCGAAGGTTGAGGTACATGATTTTCGAAGGTTTCTTGGCTATGTGTTGAAGGATGGATACAGCTGGATGTAGGAATTGTTAGTTTGGGTGAGATATTATGCTTCCCCTGTATCCCCAACACCTGTTTGCATAACCAGAAAGTTTCGGGAGTTTATAAGTGGGAATTCAAGTAGCTCCTAAAATATCTTTCCAACGGACACATGATACGATATGGGATCTATCATATGTTTGTTTCCGGCTTATTTTGCAAGCCAATCCTTTGTTTTGTTTTGAGTTGTGGTATTCGAGTTGCTTCAATGTCAAGTGTTGATTCCATACCTTTCCTAAGCGGTGTTCTCATATTTCTATGTGAATACTAATCCTTCTTGATCATCGAGTTTGTCATTTCAATTTCTTCTCAACCGGTGTGCTCCTCTTCATGTGGATCCGATCATTTTCAACATGTGCAAGTTCAACTCTAAGTATTCTCATCGGTGTTTGTTTCATCCATCCCAAATTGTCTTTGTTTTTCCCACCCTCCCACCCTTTTTCTTCGAGGACTCAGATATCTTAATCAAGTATCCATTTGATTCATGTGAACTTTCTTCTTTCCTTTCCTTCATGTTCTTAACCGGTGATTTCTCGTGGAGATGCTCAGAAGCTTCAAGTTCATCATTCTTAATTCTTTTTCTTCTCCGGTGGATTCATTTCAAGCTTTGCCAATCATATCCTTTCCTCGTTTCAAATGTTTTCTAATGCCGGTGCACCTCTTAATCATTCACTTCTCGCTATTCATTTGTTTCAGAGTGCTGAAGATATCTCGAAGATTCATGTTTCCACTCTGCATTCGTTCAAGCTTCAAGCCATTTAATTCAACTGGCGCATTCTCTTGTTTAAATCATTCAACGGTGTATCCTTTGAGTGGGCCCTAACCCACAGGTCTTTTCCCAGGATCTTACCTGACTCTTCTATTTTCTCAGAGCTATTCTCAAATCTTCTAAAGTTTGACGTAAGAATGAATTATCATCAGTCATATGTCTTTCTCTAAGATCTTTCAAATTCTTTTCATTGTTGATTCAACCTTCATATTCTTCATTATTCCGGAGTGTCTCAACAATTCATGGTGGTGTTTCTCGTCATCATTCTCGGATTTTGAAGACCGAAGAAGAGTTTTTCCTCCAAATCTTATCCTTTCTCTCAGAGATGCGTACTTCAAGCTTGCTGCCATCCTCTCAAAATTGTTTTCGATTGTGACAATTCTTTTCACCCATCCAGAGCATTTCAGGAGTCTTTTCAGTTTGTTTCTCCGAAGGCCATCATTTCAGGTCTATTCATTCCAGCTTTCAGCTCTCGTTCTCCAAATCTTACCGGTGCGTCATTCAAATTTCTCTAATAAGCTCGGGATCTCTTCGTTCACTTGTATCTAAATACCCTCAAGTATCTTCATTCGTTCTCTAATTCTTCCCGGTGTTTCTTTATTTTTTCTTTGCTCTTTTTCAATTCTTACAGTGGTTTGTTCAAGTTTCTTCTTCCCTCGTTGTCATATCAATTCATTCGTTGTTTCCAAATCCTACTGGTGGTTCGTTGAAGGCCTCTTCAAGTTGGCGCTATATCTATCTTAATCCTTTCTACGAGAATAAGTAGTATGCAAAAAATCCGTTGCTTGTCATCAATTTAAATTGGTGAAGGATAAGCATAATGTAATTCTTATTCTTGTTTCATTGAGTAAATTCAATTCCTTATTCCAGAGGCTCATCAAGTTCTCGGTTTTCAATTGTTTCATCTTTTCTTTCCCGGAGTTCCAAGCTCTCGCAATTATATCACCACGGAGATCCATCTAAATCATTACAAGGCTTCACCTTGTGTTTTCAACTTCTCTTTATTTTTATCATCATTTTGTTACCGGAGTTCTTCATGGAGGCTCTACATGGTGGTTCGTCAAGGATTCCTTTCATTCTTCAATTGTCCTCAAGATTTCTCTCGAAGTTAAGATCCGCCAAGCTATACTCTCAAATAAACATGGTGTTCAACACAAGTCTTGTTTTGAGGAGTTCAAGCATTCTTCTTCTTGCATTCCGAAGTGCAATTCTTTCTACCTTATATTTTGAGGTGGTGTTATGTCATTCTTGACAATTTCTTTCGTGTCTCATGATTCAACAGTTGTCAATAATGAGGTAGTTAAACCCATCTATTGCTTCGAGCATGAGCTCTTCTCAATCCATCAATCTCTTCATTCGAGTTATCTTGGTATAGATTTCACCTAAAGCCTTCCATTGGGAATGTTTCTATTGTGGTTCTTATCAATGTTCCAAGTTATCTTTTTATCATCTTGGTGGAAGAAAATTTTCATCTCTTTGGTGCTCTCAATCAAATCAATTGTTTAAGTTAGTGGCAGAATTTCACCTCAAGTTTTGAGATGTTTTCCATAAGCCCACATCAAGCTTATTCTTTTCGTTGTTGATTCTTCCAACAACTCTGTTCAATCCATCTTTGTAAGGATGCTCTTTCTAATTCAATTATGGGAGAAGTTGTCATTTTCTTCTCCGTTCATTTTCTTTCATTGATCTATATTCTATTCTTTCATCGGAGGCTTTTTCACATTGCTCTCTTCGAACCATCATTTTGTCATATCATGATCATATTATTTTCCTTTCTGGTCCTTTTAACCGGAGTGTCGTGCCCTCTTTTCAAGTTCTTCCCATTCTGTCAAGTCTTGCATCTCTTCTCAACCGGAGTGCTGTCTGAAATCTTTCTTACCCTTGTGCCATTCTTTTAATCGTTCCGGAGGCAGTGTGTTGTTGATTTCATCAAGTATCTTCTCATCTTGTAAAGCTCATCTTCAATTCCTTCCATTTACAGTCGGAGTGCAGTCCAATTTATATCATTCTTATTCCTTCTCTATCTTGTTTAACCGGAGTGTTGTGTCTATCATTCCACTTCTAACCGGACTCTCATCCAAGTGCTTTCATTTTGCCAAGCTCATATTTTTTACCTTCCTTTTCCAACCAGAGTGTTGTCGTAATTGATCCTTATCGTTCCTTGTGCATCTCGTTTCTACCGGAGTGATTGCATGTATTTCTTGTCCATTGCAACCCTTTTCTTATGTCTTTCAACCTACAAGGCTCTAGTAAGGTTCCTTGTTCCTCTTGTCTAACGGAGTGTTTACAACTTTGTCTTCTTCGTTGCATTCTTTCTTTCAATTTGTTCAACCTCGCAAGGTTCTTTGGTTTCACTCGTTTGTCAAAGAAGCAACTTAGTTTTACCTCTCCTCTTCCTCTTCTGTTTTCCCTCCGGTGCCATCCTAGATCTCAGGACGAGATCCTCTTGTAGTGGTGGAGTGTTGTAACGCCCCGAGACCGATGCGCCAGGTGTCTTCCAGTTATTCGCTGTCGTTGCCATGTCATTCACTTGCGTGTTTCATCTTGCCATGTCATCATCCGCATTGCATCTGCATGTTTTCGAAAACTTGCATCCGCCCGGGTCTCCCCATTCCTTTCATTGTCCGTTCTGAGCCCAGACACACTTGCACGCGCCCGTGACACGTCCGAAATATTATTTTATAAGGAAATGTTCTCGGAATGGGATGAAAGTTGGCATGCGGTGTTGTTATGTTGTTAGTAGGTCGCGCGCCAAGTTTCATCGCATTCGGAATCCGTTTGAGGCCACAACGAATTACTATAGCGGCAGTATAGCCGGTCTAACGTCGGACGTTTTCGGTCTCCGAAAACTGTTCCGGGTTTTCCCTCTCTTTCCTCTCTAGTCCGTCTACACAGTCCAATACCTACCGCGAGGCCCAACCTAACCTCTATCAGTTATGCCCGCGGCCCTCCTCGCGTGCGCGTCCGAAAGCGGTCCCGGATCCGACCCGGGCAGTCAGCACCGATGGGTCCGGATCATCCCCAAACATCTATAAAACATCTCCGTTTTCTTTGTTGGACTCTCCTAACCTTTTTTTATCTCGACCGTCAGATTTCGATCGGAAGATCCAAACTTCCCTCCTTTCCATATATATAGTCCACCCCTAGTCTAATTTGAGACAAAACCCTAAAATTTAGCAAGATGTCCCATCCTCCCATTCCTCCGCCGCCACCAACTCACCATCTACCTCGGGATCCCTCCCAATCCCAAATCCACCATTCAACAGCCCCCTCCATCCACCAGCGCCTCCTCTGCTCGATCCCGAGGGGATCACGAGCAGCTCGCCACCGGCTACCAGCAGCAGCACCACCAAGACCCCATCACCCTCACCTGCACCCCTTCTTCTCCTTCACTGCCTTCTACTCCCTCCTCTGCTCTAATCCCCCTCTCTCTCTCCTTCTCCTACTTCCGCAGGTAACAAAGGAACTCTGCCCTGACGCCATGGACAGGAGCCGGCACTCCAAAGTTCCACCTCGTGCGGGCTTGCCAAGTCCCAAGCCGCCCCGGATCTGGAGGGGATCACCACCGCCGCGCCTTTTCCCGACCCCCACAACCTCCTTCGGCCCCGTTCCTGTCGAAGGCCTCCGTCGTCGCTCTGGTTCAGCGTGACTAGTTCGTCTACCTCGTGTCTCGTCCTCGTTGCACGGAGGAGGAACGCCCGCGCCCAGTCCGTCTTCGAGCCAAGCCGCCGTGCTGGAGCCTCTTCACTGTCCAGCAAGGAACCAGGAGCACCAACATCCAGCCGCCTCGAGTCCCCGACGCCGACGAGCCATCACCTCCTGCTGACGCCTCTACCACCCAGGAACCTCATGGCCGCCTGACCCCCTGCTACTTCGTGCTGCGTCGGGACCTCGCTTCCACCACCAGATCTGGCGACTTCCGCCTCAACCTCATGACGGCCATGCCACCTCAAGTCGAGGCCGCTGCTTCCCCTTCCGCCGGATCCGCCGTCTACAGGCCTCGTCTCGGCCGGACCCGCTGCTGCCGCTCCCCTGCTTTCCTTGCTTGAACTGCTGCCCTTCTCGTCTCCTTTCAGCGATGCTTGCCCGTGCCCATTGACCGTGTCGTCAAGCCAGCCGAGCGATTGGGCCTCCTCCACGCGCGTGGGCCTTAGCCACATCCAACCCCGCCTCTCCCAACCAACTCCTCTGCCTGACCGGGCCAGGCCCAAAGTTAGCAGATCCCCTTCAACCCCTCTCTTATGCACTTTGGCCCAGCAGATTCGACCCATGTCCTTTTTTCGCTCTCTGTGATTTTTAGCTATTATCCCAGGTACGTCCTTTTTGCAGAAAAGTCCCCCTAGTTCATGCATTTAATAACTCACAAATGGTGCATCGGTTTAAAATGATTTATATATGAGAAATGACTAGAATTTCATCTAGTTTCATAATATGCCACTTTCATCCATGTTTGAAATGTTCAAAATGATGTTTGCTTTATTTTTCTTAAATAACATGCTAGAATGATTTAATTCATAACTAAATAACCGTAGCTCCATTATTAATAAACTTTATATGTAAATGGGGTAGAAAAGTGCATAGTATAACATGGTGCACTCATCTAGCATGCTCAACAACTCTAAAATTATGGTTAGGGTAGAATAGTTCCAAACCTAAAATATGCACATGAGGAGTTTCCGGACTTGTTGTTTGTTGGTTCCGGCCTCATTTAAACTTGCCTAGATAGATAGTTTTCTTATGCTTCACCCATTGCCATGCTCTTTAATATTGTTGAGTACATAAATGGGAGAGAACTAAATAAGTGTTGTGGTGTTTCGTCTATATGCAACTCATTGCATATTGAGCTCCACTTAACTTGTAGAGTTGTTTGTGCACTTTGCCATGCCATGCATATTTAAAACGGACATGCATCATACTTGGTTGTGCATCATGCCATGTTTATGTGATGGTTGTTTACTATGTTGCTTGCTTCTTTCCGGGTAGCTTCTCTCGTTAGCTTCGGTTCCGTTCTGGAGTTGTGAGGATCCGTTCGACTACTTCCGTTTGTCTTCTTCATGGATTCGTTCTTCTTCCTTGTGGGATCTCAGGCAAGATGACCATACCCTCGAAATCACTTCTATCTTTGCTTGCTAGTTGTTCGCTCTATTGCTATGCCGCGATACCTACCACTTGCTATATCATGCCTCCCATATTGCCATGCCAAACCCCTAACCCTCCTTTCCTAGCAAACCGTTGTTTGGCTATGTTACCGCTTTGCTCAGCCCCTCTTATAGCGTTGCTAGTTGCTGGTGAAGTTGAAGTTTGTTCCATGTTGGAACAAGGATTTTGTTGGGATATCACAATATCTCTTATTTTAATTAATGCATCTATATACTTGGTAAAGGTTGGAAGGCTCGGCCTTATGCCTGGTGTTTTGTTCCACTCTTGCCGCCCTAGTTTCCGTTATACCGGTGTTATATTCCTTGATTTTGCGTTCCTTACGTGGTTGGGTGTTATGGGGATCCCTTGACAGTTCACTTTGAATAAAACTCCTCCTGCCAGGCCCAACTTTGGTTTTACCATTTGCATCACCACCACCTACTTTTCCCTTGGGAGTCACGCTCCCGAGGGTCATCTTCATTTTACCCCCCCCCCCGGGCCAGTGCTTCTCTAAGTGTTGGTCCAAACTAGGCGATGTCCGGCGCCCCCTGGGCAACCAGGGTCTATGCCAACCCGACATCTTGCCCATCCGGTGTGCCCTGAGAATGAGATATGTATCATATAAACAGTGTGTGCGTGTGTGGTATCCCTTGTTTGTACTTCCTGAAAGGTTACTGAGAGCAGGCCAATCATTGATGGTCACAAACAACAATGCATGTAGGTCAAATTCCTCCTCATTGTGCTCATCCCACGCATGTACACCCTTTTCATTCCACAACTGTAAGAGTTCTTCAACTAATGGCCTTAGGTACACATCAATGTCGTTGCCGGGTTGCTTAGGGCCTTGGATGAGCACTGGCATCATAATGAACTTCCGCTTCATGCACAATCAAGGAGGAAGGTTATACATACATAGAGTCACAAGCCATGTGCTTGATACGTCTCCAACGTATCTATAATTTTTTATTGTTCCATGCTATTATATTATCTGTTTTGGATGTTTAATGGGCTTTAATATGCACTTTTATATTATTTTTGGGACTAACCTATTAATCGGAGGCCTAGTGCCAGTTTTTGTTTTTTTGCCTATTTCAGTGTTTCGCAGAAAAGGAATATCAAATGGAATCCAAACAGAACGAAACCTTTGCGAGGATCTTTCTTGGAACAAACATCATCCAGGAGACTTGGAGGGAAGTCAAAGACGTAACGAGGCGGTCACGAGGTAGGAGGGCGTACCCCCCACCCTCATGGGCCCCTCGTAGCTCCACCGACGTACTTCTTTCGCCTATATATACTCTTATACCCTAAAAACATCCAGGGGAGCCACAAAACCACTTTTCCACCGCCGCAACCTTCTGTAGCCATGAGATCCCATCTAGGGGCCTTTTTCGGCGATCTGCCGGAGGGGGAATCAATCACAGAGGGCTTCTACATCAACACCATAGCCTCTCCAATGATGTGTGAGTAGTCGTCCACAGACCTTCGGGTCCATAGTTATTAGCTAGATGGCTTCTTCTCTCTCTTTGGTTCTCAATACAAAGTTCTCCTCGATGTTCTTGGAGATCTATTTGATGTAATATTCTTTTGCGGTGTGTTTGCCGATATCCGATGAATTGTGGATTTATGATCAAGTTTATCTATGAAGAATATTTGGTTCTTCTCTGAATTCTTATATGCATAATTTGATATCTTTGCAAGTCTCTTCGAATTATCGGTTTAGTTTGGCCTACTAGATTGATCTTTCTTGCAATGGGAGAAGTGCTTAGCTTTTGGGTTCAATCTTGCGGTGTCCTTTCCCAGTGACAGTGTTAGGGGAAGCAAGGCACGTATGGTATTGTTGCCATCGAGGATAAAAAGATGGGGTTTATATCATATTTCTTGAGTTTATCCTTCTACATCCTGTCATCTTGCCTAAAGCATTACTCTGTTCTTATGAACTTAATACTCTGGATGCATGTTGGATAGTGGTCGATGTGTGGAGTAATAGTAGTAGATGCAGAATCGTTTCGGTCTACTTAACACGGACGTGATGCCTATGTTCATGATCATGCCTAGATATTCTCATAACTATGCGCTTTTCTATCAATCGCTCTGCAGTAATTTGTTCACCCACCGTAATACATGCTATCATGAGAGAGGCCACTAGTGAAACCTATGGCCCCCGGGTCTATTTTATATCATATAAGTTTCCGATCTACAAATCTAGTTTACTATTTATTTTATTTTGCAACCTTTACTTTTCAATCTATACAACAAAAATACCAAAAATGTTTATCTTATTATCATTATCAGATCTCACTTTTGCAAGTGGCCATGAAGGGATTGACAACCCCTTTATCGCATTGGTTGCAAGGTTCTTGATTGTTGTGCAGGTACTAGGTGACTTGTGTGTTATCTCCTACTGTATTGATACCTTGGTTATCAAAAAACTGAGGGAAATGCTTATGCTACTTTGCTACATCACCCTTTCCTCTTCAAGGGAAAACCAACGCATTCTCAAGAGGTAGCAAGAAGGATTTCTGGCGCCGTTGCCGGGGAGATCTACGCTCAAGTCAAGACATACCAAGTACCCATCACAAACTCTTCTCCCCCGCATTACATTATTTGCCATTTGCCTCTCGTTTTCCTCTCCCCCACTTCACCTTTGCCGTTTTATTCGCCCCTTTTTTCCGTTCGCCTCCTTTTGCTTGCCTCTTGTGTGTCCATGTGTTAGATAGTTTGTTTTGTCTTCATGGTGAACCCTCCATCTCTTCCTTTGTCTCCCGATTTTGAAGTTCTTCACTTCAAACAAAGACAAGGAGAAAACTTAAAAGATACTTGGTATAGGATGGTAGAGTCCTGTCGTAATTGCACTATAGGGGAGTAGCCAAGAGACAGAAAAAGGTAGAGACCAACCACCGAAACAAGGGAGTAAGGGCTAGGGGTATATGGTCCAAGAAAGGTCTGATGTATTGGTCAGCTATACCTAATTTTTCAAGATTTTCCTTCGCAATTTTTATGTTGGGCTAACCATGTCCCATAGACAACTCTTGGATTTTGCCGCTAAAGGGAGTTTTATTGATGTTGATCGCAATATTGCGTATGAGATTATAGAGGGAATAGTAGGAGTACTACCCCCACAAAAGGAACTCCATCATACTCAAGAAGGAACCCAATTTTTTGACAAAATATGCGAAGTAACTAAAATTTTACAAAAATCTCTTGAACCTCTTAAAAATGTTAGTGGGAACCTTCACTGCATGAATATGTTGATCACTCTTTGCAATAAGCGGTTGGATGCTCTAGATCTCAAGATCTCCGAGTATGAAGGGAAACGTAAGGAACCTCCCGGGTCCGAGCATAACCCTATTAAAAAGATAAATACCAAAGATGACAATACTTAGATCTATTCTTTCTTTTATGCCTAGCTAGGGGCGTTAAACGATATCGCTTGTTGGGAGGCAACCCAATTTTATTTTGTTCTTTGCTTTTTGTTCCTGTTTAGTAATAAATAAATCATCTATCCTCTGTTATGATTGTGTTTTTTATTTTTTAATTAGTGTTTGTGCCAAGTAAAGCCTTTAGGATCTTCTTGGGTGATTGTTGTTTGATCTTGCTGATAAAAACAGAAAGTATGCGCTCACGAGAATAATTTTCCTTTTTTTACCAGGGAGCGATAAAATACCAATTCCAACTGTAGTAGATCAATATACAAATTATTTAGGTCTTCCTAATGTTTCAGAATTTTTGGAGTTACATAAGTATTCAAACCTCCAGATTGCTACAGACTATTCTGTTTTTGAAAGATTCTGTTTTTCGCGTGTTGTTTGCTTATTTTGATGAATCTATGGCTAGTATCGTGGGTATGAACCATAGAGAAGTTGGAATACATTAGGTTTAACACAAATATAAATAAATAATGAGTTCATTACAGTACCTTAAAGTGGTGGTTTGTTTTCTTATACTAACGGAGCTCATGAGATTTTCTGTTGAGTTTTGTGTTGTGAAGTTTTCAAGTTTTTGGGTAAAGATTTGATGGATTTTGGAACAAGGAGTGGCAAGAGCCTAAGCTTGGGGATTCCCAAGGCATCCCAAGGTAAAATTCAAGGACAACCAAAAGCCTAAGCTTGGGGATGCCCCGGAAGGCATCCCCTCTTTCGTCTTCATCTATCGGTAACTTTACTTGAGGCTATATTTTTATTCACCACATGATATGTGTTTTGCTTGGAGTGTCTTCTATGATTTGAGTCTTTGCTTTTTAGTTTACCACAATCATCATTGCTGTACACACCTTTTGGGAGAGACACACATGAATCATAATTTATTAGAATACTCTATGTGCTTCACTTATATCTTTTGAGCTAGATAATTTTGCTCTAGTGCTTCACTTATATCTTTTTAGAGCACGATGGTGGTTTCATTTTATAGAAATTATTGATCTCTCATGATTCACTTATATTATTTTGAGAGTCTTTTAGAACAGCATGGTAATTTGCTTTGGTTATGAAATTAGTCCTCATATGATAGGCATCCAAGATGGGTATAATAAAAACTTTCATATAGAGTGCATTGAATACTATGAGAAGTTTGATACTTGATGATTGTTTTGAGATATGAAGATGGTGATATTAGAGTCATGCTAGTTGAGTAATTGTGAATTTGAGAAATACTTATGTTGAGGTTTGCAAGTCCCGTAGCATGCATGTGTGGTAACTGTTGTGTAACAAATTTGAAGCATGATGTGTTTCTTTGATTGTCCTCCTTATGAGTGGCGGTCGGGGACGAGCGATAGTCTTTTCCTACCAATCTATCCCCCTAGGAGCATGCGTGTAGTGCTTGGTTTTTGATGACTTGTAGATTTTTGCAATAAGTATGTGAGTTCTTTATGACTAATGTTGAGTCCATGGATTATACGCACTCTCACCCTTTCATCATTGCTAGCCTCTTCGGTACCATGCATTGCCCTTTCTCACCTCGAGAGTTGGTGCAAACTTCGCCGGTGCATCCAAACCCCGTGATATGATACGCTCCATCACACATAAGCCTCCTTATATATTCCTCAAAACAGCCACCATACCTACCTATTATGGCATTTCCATTGCCATTCCGAGATATATTGCCATGCAACTTTCCACCGTTCCGTTTATTATGACACGATTCATCATTGTCATATTGCTTTGCATGATCATGTAGTAGACATCGTATTTGTGGCAAAGCCATCGCTCATAATTTTTTATACATGTCACTCTTGAATCATTGCACATCCCGGTACACCGCCGAAGGCTTCATATAGAGTCATATTTTGTTCTAGTATCGAGTTGTAATTTTTGAGTTGTAAATAAATAGAAGTATGATGTTCATCATTATTAGAGCATTGTCCCATGTGAGGAAATCAAAAAATAAAGGCCAAATAAAAAAGAGAAGGTCCAAAAAAATGACAGAAAAAAAGAGAAGGGGCAATGTTAGTATCCTTTTTCCACACTTGTGCTTCAAAGTAGCACCATGATCTTCATGATAGAGAGTCTCTTATTTTGTCACTTTCATATACAAGTGGGAATTTTAATTATAGAGCTTGGCTTGTATATTCCAACAATGGGCTTCCTCAAAATGCCCTAGGTCTTCGTGAGCAAGCAAGTTGGAAGCACACCCACTTAGTTTCTTTTGTTGAGCTTTCATACATTTATAGCTCTAGTGCATCCGATGCATGGCAATCCCTGCTCCTCGCATGCACATCAATTGATGGGAATCTCCATAACCCGTTGATTAGCCGCGTCGATGTGAGACTTTCTCCTTTTTTGTCTTATCCACACAACCTCCATCATCATATTCTATTCCACCTATAGTGCTATGTCCATGGCTCGCGCTCATGTATTGCGTGAAAGTTGAAAAAAGTTTGAGAATACTAAAGTATGAAACAATTGATTGGCTTGTCATCAGGGTTGTGCATGATGGGAGCATTTTGTGTGACGAAAATGACGCATGGCCAAACTATATGATTTCGTAGGGATGAGCTTTCTTTGGCTATGTAATTTTGAGAAGACATAATTGCTTGGTTAGTATGCTTGAAGTATTATTATTTTTATGTCAATATTAAACTTTTGTCTTGAACCTTTCGGATCTGAATATTCATGCCATAATAAAGAAAATTACATTAAAAATTATGTTAGGAAGCATTCCGCATCAAAAATTCTGTTTTTATCATTTACCTACTCGAAGACGAGCAGGAATTAAGCTTGGGGATGTTGATACGTCTCCAACATATCTATAATTTTTGATTGTTCCATGCTATTATATTATCTGTTTTGGATGTTTAATGGGCTTTAATATGCACTTTTATGTTATTTTTGGGACTATCCTATTAACCGGAGGCCTAGTGCCAGTTTCTGTTTTTTTGCCTATTTCAGTGTTTCGCAAAAAAGGAATATCAAACGGAATCCAAACGGAACAAAACCTTCGCGAGGATCTTTCTTGGAACAAACGTCATCCAGGAGACTTGCAGTGGAAGTCAGAGACGCAACAAGGAGGCCACAAGGTAGGGGGGCGCGCCCACCACACTAGGGCGTGCCCCCACCCTCGTGGGCCCCTCGTAGATCCATCGACGTACTTATTTCGCCTATTGATACGTCTCCAACGTATCTATAATTTATGAAGTATTCATGCTATTATATTATCAACCTTGGATGTTTTATATGCATTTATATGCTATTTTATATGATTTTTTGGACTAACCTATTAACCTAGAGCCCAGCGCCAGTTTCTGTTTTTTCCTTGTTTTTGAGTTCTACAAAAAAGGAATATCAAAAGGAGTCCAATTGATGTGCCAATTTTTTTACGATTTTTGATGGCCCAAAAGAAGACCCCGGAGTAAAAGAGTTGGGCCAGGAGAGTCCCGGGGCGTCCGCGAGGGTGGGGGCGCGCCCACCCCCCCACCCCCCCAGGCATGTGGGCCTGCCTCGTGGACGCCTTGGGCACCTCCTTGACGTGAGACCGACGCCAAAAATTCCTATAAATACAGAAACCTCGGAAAATTAACCTAGATCGGGAGTTCCGCCGCCAGAAGCCTCCGTAGCCACCAAAAACCAATCTAGGCCCTCTCCGGCACCCTGCCGGAGGGGGCCATCATCACCGGAGGACATGGAGGAGGATCTCGGAGGGGCCATCGTCACCATGAAGGCCAAGGACCAGAGGGGGAACTGATGTCTACTACACAACCTTCTTCTTGTAGACGTTGTTGGGCCTCCAAATGCAGAGGTTTGTAGGACAGCAGCAAATTTCCCTCAAGTGGATGATGTAAGGTTTATCAATCCGTAGGAGGTGTAGGATGAAGATGGTCTCTCTCAAGCAACCCTGCAACCAAATAACAAAGAGTCTCTTGTGTCCACAACACACCCAATATAATGGTAAATTGTATAGGTGCACTAGTTCGGCGAAGAGATGGTGATACAAGTGGTATATGGATGGTAGATAATAGTTTTTGTAATCCGAAAATATAAAAACAGCAAGGTAACTAATGGTAAAAGTGAGTGTAAACGGTATTGCAATGCGTTGAAACAAGGCATAGGGTTCATACTTTCGCTAGTGCAAGTTCCCTCAACAATAATAACATAATTGGATCATATAACTATCCCTCAACATGGAACAAAGAGTCACTCCAAAGTCACTAATAGCGGAGAACGAACGAAGAGATTATGGTAGGGTACGAAACCACCTCAAAGTTATTCTTTCCAATCAATCCATTCGGCTATTCCTATAAGTGTCACAAACAGCCCTAGAGTTCGTACTAGAATAACACCTTAAGACACAAATCAACCAAAACCCTAATGTCACCTAGATACTCCAATGTCACCTCAAGTATCCGTGGGCATGATTATATGATATGCATCACACAATCTCAGATTCATCTATTCAACCAACACATAGAACCTCAAAGAGTGCCCCAAATTTCCTACCGGAGAATCACAACGAAAACGTGTGCCAACCCCTATGCATAGGTTCATGGGCAGAACCCGCAAATTGATCACCAAAACATACATCAAGTGAATCACGTGGTATCCCATTGTCACCACAGATACGCACGGCAAGACATACATCAAGTGTTCTCAAATCTTTAAAGACTCAATCCGATAAGATAAATTCAAAGGGGAAACTTAATCCATTACAAGAGAGTAGAGGGGGGAGAAAACATCATAAGATCCAACTATAATAGCAAAGCTCGTGATACATCAAGATCGTACCACCTCAAGAACATGAGAGAGAGGGAGAGATCAAACACATAGCTACTGGTACATACCCTCAGCCCCGAGGGAGAACTACTCCCTCCTCGTCATGGAGAGCACCGGGATGATGAATATGGCCACCGGAGAGGGATTGCCCCCTCTAATAGGGTGCCGGAAAGGGTCTAGATTGGCTTTCGATGGCTATGGAGGCTTCTGGCGGCGGAACTCCCGATCTATTGTGCTCCCTAATGTTTTTAGGGTATATGGAGATATATAGGCGGAAGAAGGATGTCAGGGGGGCACGAGGGGCCCACGAGGGTGGAGGGCGTGCCCCCTACCTCGTGGCCTCCTCGAAGCTTCCCTTCCATGCACTTCAAGTCTTTTGGGCTTCTTTCCTTCCAAAAATGAGTTCCGTGAAGTTTCAGGTCAATTGGACTCCGTTTGATTTTCCTTTTCTTCGAAACCCTAAAACAAGGTAAAAAACAGAAAACTGGCACTGTTCTCTGGGTTAATAGGTTAGTCCCAAAAATGATATAAAAGTGTATAATAAAGCCAATAAACATCCAAAACAGAAGATAATATAGCATGGAGCAATCAAAAATTATAGATACGTTGGAGACGTATCAGCATCCCCAAGCTTAATTCCTGCTCGTCCTCGAGTAGGTAAATGATAAAAACAGATTTTTTTATGCGGAGTGCTACTTGGCATAATTTCAATGTAATTCTTCTTAATTGTGGCATGAATATTCAGATCCGAAAGATTCAAGACAAAAGTTCATATTGACATAAAAATAATAATACTTCAAGCATACTAACTAAGCAATTATGTCTTCTCAAAATAACATGGCCAAAGAAAGTTCATCCCTGCAAAATCATATGATTTAGTCATGTTTCATTTTCGTCACACAAGAATGCTCTCATCATGCACAACCCCGATGACAAGCCAAGCAATTGTTTCATACTTTAGTAATCTCAAACCTATAAAATTTCACGCAATATATGAGCGCGAGCCATGGACATAGCACTATAGGTGGAATAGAATATAATGAGGGGGGTATGTCGAGAAGACAAAAAAGGAGAAAGTCTCACATCAGCGAGGCTAATCAATGAGCTATGGAGATGCCCACCGATTGATGTTAATGCAAGGAGTAGGGATTGCCATGCAGCGGATGCACTAGAGCTATAAATGTATGAAAACTCAACAAAAGAAACTAAGTGGGTGTGCATCCAACTTGCTTGCTCACGAAGACCTAGGGCACTTGAGGAGGCTGATTGTTGGAATATACAAGCCAAGTTCTATAATGAAAAATTCCCACTAGTATATGAAAATGACAAAACAAGAGACTCTCTATCATGAAGATTATGGTGCTACTTTGAAGCACAAGTGTGGAAAAGGATAGTAGCATTGTCCCTTCTCTCTTTTTCTCTCAATTTTTTGGGCCTTCTCTTTTTTATGGCCTTTTTCTCCTTTTTTCTTTTTTATTTTTTTTGGGCCTTCTCCTTTTTTATGGCCTTTCTCTCCTTTTTTTAATTCCTCACTTGGGACAATGCTCTAGAAAATGATGATCATCACATTTCTATTTATTTACAACTCAATGATTACAACTCGATACTAGAACAAAGATGACTCTATATGAATGCCTCCGGCGGTGTACCGGGATGTGCTATGACTCATGAGTGACATGTATGAAAGAATTATGAACGGTGGCTTTGCCACAAATACTATGTCAACTACATGATCATGCTAAGCAATATGACAATGATGAATGTGTCATGATAAACGGAATGGTGGAAAGTTGCATGGCAATATATCTCGGAATGGCTATGGAAATGCCATAATAGGTAGGTTATGGTGGCTGTTTTGAGGAAGATATAAGGAGGTTTATGTGTGAAAGAGCGTATCATATCACGGGGTTTGGATGCATCGGCGAAGTTTGCACCAACTCTCAATGTGAGAAGGGGCAATGCACTGTACCGAAGAGGCTAGCAAGGATGGAAGGGTGAGAGTGCGTATAATCCATGGACTCAACATTAGCCATAAAGAAATCACATACTTATTGCAAAAATCTACAAGTCATCAAAAACCTCGGCACTACGCGCATGCTCCTAGGGGGATAGATTGGTAGGAAAAGACCATCGCTCGTCCCCGACCGCCACTCATAAGGAAGACAATCAAATAACACCTCATGTTTCAAATTTGTTACATAACGTGTACCATACATGCATGCTACGGGATTTTCAAAATTCAACACAAGTATTTCTCAATTTCACAACTACTCAACTAGCACGACTTTGATATCATTACCTCCATATATCAAAACAATCATCAAGCATCAAACTTCTCTTAGTATTCAAAACACTCATAAGAAAATTTTACTAATCTTGAATACCTAGCATATTAGGATTTTAAGCAAATTACCATGCTATTAAGACTCTCAAAATAATCTAAGTGAAGCATGAGAGATCAGTAGTTTCTATAAAACAAATCCACCACCGTGCTCTAAAAGATATAAGTGAAGCACTAGAGCAAATGACAAACTACTCTGAAAGATATAAGTGAAGACTAATGAGTAGTCGAATAATTATGCAACTATGTGAAGACTATCTAACATTTAAGGATTTAAGATCTTGATACTTTATTAAAACAGCAAGCAAAGCAAAATAAAATGACATTATAAGAATGACAAACATCATGTGAAGAAGCAAAAACTTAGGATCAACCGAAACTAACCGATAGTTGTTGAAGAAGAAAGGTGGGATGCCAACCGGGGCATACACAAGCTTAGACGCTTGAGACTTCTTGAAATATTATCTTGGGGTGCCTTGGGGATCCCCAAGCTTGAGCTTTTGTGTCTCCTTAATTCCTCTCATATCATGGTCTCCCTAAACCTCAAAAGCTTCATCCACACAAAACTCAACAAGGACTCGTGAGATAAGTTAGTATAAACCATTGCAAAAACCTTATCATACTCTACTAGAGAAAATCACTAAAATTATTATTCAACATTGCATACTAAATGCCTATTCATATTTAATAGTCCTATCCTCAAATAGAATCATTAAAGAAGCAAACATATGCAAACAATGCAAACATGACAGCAATCTGCCTAAACAGGATAGTCTGTAAAGAGTGCGGCAAGATCCATACTTCCCTAACTCAAAATATTATGAAAGAAAATTCCCACTGTAGTAAATTTATAAGAGATTAATATGGAAAAGGTCTCAACATTTTATCACATTCTGACTTTTCTAGGGAATTATTGCAACAGCGGTAGACTTTCTGTTTTCAAACAGCAACATGAAGACTTGTAAAATAGGCACAGTAAAGGCTATCAATGCCACTTTTATTGAAATAAAAGACGCAAAACATTGTTCTAAATAACATCAAGTAAATCCTGACAAAATAAATTGATGCTCCAAGCAAAACACATATCATGTGGTGAATAAAAATATAGCTCCAAGTAAAGTTACCGATGAACGAAGACGAAAGAGGGGATGCCTTCCGGGGCATCCCCAAGCTTAGGCTCTTGGTTGTCCTTGAATATTCCCTTGGGTTGCCTTAGGAATCCCCAATCTTAGGCTCTTGACACTCCTTATTCCATAGTCCATTGAATCCTTACCCAAAACTTGAAAACTTCACAACACAAAACTTAACAGAAAACTCGTAAGCTCCGTTAGTATAAGAAAATAAATCACCACTTCAAGGTACTGTAATGAACTCATTCTTTATTTATATTGGTGTAATATCTACTGTATTCCAACTTATCTATGGTTCATACCCTCCGATACTACTCATAGATTCATCAAAATAAGCAAACAACATATAGAAAAACAGAATCTGTCAAAAACAGAACAGTCTGTAGTAATCTGGATCAAACGTATACTTATGGAACCCCAAAAATTCTAAAATAAATTGATGGACCTGAGGAATTTATCTATTAATCATCTTAAAAAGGAATTAACTAAATATCACTCTCCAATAAAAAATGGCAGCAATTCTCGTGAGCGCTAAAGTTTCTGTTTTTTACAGCATGATCAACAAGACTTTCCCCAAGTCTCCCCAACGGTTCTACTTGGCAAAAACACTAATTAAAACATAAAACCACATCTAAACAGAGGCTAGATGAATTATTTATTACTAAACAGGAGAAAAAATCAAGGAACAAAAATGAAGTTGGGTTGCCACCCAGCAAGCGCTATCGTTTAACGCCCCTAGCTAGGCATGATGATTTCAATGATGCTCACATAAAGGATAAGAATTGAAACATAAAGAGAGCATCATGAAAAATATTGCTAATATATTTAAGTCTAACCCACTTCCTATGCATAGGGATTTTGTGAGGAAACAACTTGTGAGAACAAGAATCAACTTGCATAGGAAGGTAAAACAAGCATAACTTCAAAACTTTAAGCACATAGAGAGGAAACTTGATATTATTGCAATTCCTACAAGCATATATTACTCCCTCATAATAATTTTCAGTAGCATCATGAATGAATTCAACAATATAACCAGCACCTAAAGCATTCTTTTCATGATCTACAAGCATAGAAAATTTACTACTCTCAACATAAGCAAATTTCTTCTCATCAATAGTAGTGGGAGCAAACTCAACGAAATAACTATCATGGGATTGAAAATTGAAATCAAGATGACAAGTTTCATTGTTATCATTATTGTTTAAAGCATACGTGTCATCACAATAATCATCATAGATAGGAGGCATGCTTTTATCATAATAAATTTGCTCATCAAAACTTGGGGGACAAAATATATCATCTTCATCAAACATAGCTTCCCCAAGCTTGTGGCTTTGCATATCATTAGCATCATGGATATTCAAGGAATTCATACTAACAACATTGCAATCATGCTCATCATTCAAAGATTTTGTGCCAAACATTCTAATGCATTCTTCTTCTAGCACTTGAGCACAATTATCGGAATCCTTATTTTCTTGATAGATGTTAAAAAGATGAAACAAATGAGGTAACCTTAATTCCATTTTTTTTGTAATTTTATTTTATAAACTAAACTAGTGATAAAACAAGAAACTAAAAGACTCCATTGCAAGATCTAAATATATACCTTCAAGCACTCACCTCCCAGGCAATGACGCCAGAAAAGAGCTTGATGTCTACTACACAACCTTCTTCTTGTAGACGCTGTTGGGCCTCCAAGTGTAGAGGTTTGTAGGACAGTAGCAAATTTCCCTCAAGTTGATGACCTAAAGTTTATCAATCCGTAGGAGGCGGAGGATGAAGATGGTCTCTCTCAAGCAACCCTGCAACCAAATAACAAAGAGTCTCTTGTGTCCCCAACACACCCAATACAATGGTAAATTGTATAGGTGCACTAGTTCGGCGAAGAGATGGTGATACAGGTGGTATATGGATGGTAGATAATAGTTTTTGTAATCTGAAAATATAAAAACAGCAAGGTAACTAATGGTAAAAGTGAGCGTAAACGGTATTGCAATGCGTTGAAACAAGGCCTAGGGTTCATACTTTCGCTAGTGCAAGTTCCCTCAACAATAATAACATAATTGGATCATATAACTATCCCTCAACATGCAACAAAGAGTCACTCCAAAGTCACTAATAGCGGAGAACGAACGAAGAGATTATGGTAGGGTACGAAACCACCTCAAAGTTATTCTTTCCAATCAATCCGTTGGGCTATTCCTATAAGTGTCACAAACAGCCCTAGAGTTCGTACTATAATAACACCTTAAGACACAAATCAACTAAAACCCTAATGTCACCTAGATACTCCAATGTCACCTCAAGTATCCGTGGGCATGATTATACAATATGCATCACACCATCTCAGATTCATCTATTCAACCAACACATAGAACCTCAAAGAGTGCCCCAAAGTTCCTACCAGAGAATCACGACGAAAACGTGTGCCAACCCCTATGGATAGGTTCATGGGTGGAACCCGCAAGTTGATCGCCAAAACATACATCAAGTGAATCACGTGGTATCCCATTGTCACCACAGATACGCACGACCAGACATACATCAAGTGTTCTCAAATCTTTAAAGACTCAATCCGATAAGATAACTTCAAAGGGGAAACTTAATCCATTACAAGAGAGTAGAGGGGGGAGAAAACATCATAAGATCCAACTATAATAGCAAAGCTCGCGATACATCAAGATCGTACCACCTCAAGAACACGAGAGAGAGAGAGAGATCAAACACATAGCTAATGGTACATACCCTCAGCCCCGAGGGAGAACTACTCCCTCCTCGTCATGGAGAGCACCGGGATGATGAAGATGGCCACCGGAGAGGGATTGCCCCCTCCAGCAGGGTGCCGGAACGGGTCTAGATTGGCTTTCGGTGGCTACGGAGGCTTCTGGCGGCGAACTCCCGATCTATTGTGCTCCCTGATGTTTTTAGGGTATATGGAGATATATAGGCGGAAGAAGTACGTCAGGGGGGCCACGAGGGGCCCACGAGGGTGGAGGGCACGCCCTAGGGGGGTGGGCACGCCCCCTACCTCGTGGCCTCCTCGAAGCTTCCCTTACGTGCACTTCCAGTCTTCTGGGCTTCTTTCCTTCCAAAAATGAGTTCCGTGAAGTTTCAGGTCAATTGGACTTCGTTCGATTTTCCTTTTCTTCGAAACCCTAAAACAAGGTTAAAAAAAACAAACTGGCACTGGGCTCTGGGTTAATAGGTTAGTCCCAAAAATGATATAAAAGTGTATAATAAAGCCCATAAACATCCAAAACAGTAGATAATATAGCATGGAGCAATCAAAAATTATAGATACGTTTGAGACGTATCAGGAACCTCTCCCCATCCAGGGGGGATGCCATGGAGGAGGAAGCACAAGGGGGAGAACCTCTCCTCCTCTCTCTTGGTGGCACCGGAGTGCCATCGAGAGGGGAATCATCGCCGCGGTGATCGTCTTCATCAACATCACCATCATCATCACCATCCCCATCTCTTTTACGCGGTCCACTCTCCCGCACCCCGCTGTAATCCCTACTTGAACATGGTGCTTTATGTCACATATTATGATCCAATGATGTGTTGCCATCCTATGATGTTTTGAGTAGATATCCTTTGTGTTTGGGTTGATTGATGATCTAGATTGGTATGAGTTGTATGTTTTACTTTGGTGTTGTCCTATGGTGCCCTCCATGTCGCGCAAGCGTGAGGGATTCCCGCTGTAGGGTGTTGCGATACGTTTATGATTCACTTATAGTGGGTTGTGAGTGACTGAAACACAAACCCGAGTAAGGGGGTTGTTGCGTATGGGATAAAGAGGACTTCATGCTTTAATGCTATGGTTGGGTTTCACCTTAATGATCTTGAGTAGTTGCGGATTTTTGCTAGAGTTCCAATCATAAGTCCATATGATACAAGTAGAGAAAGTATGTTAGCTTATACCTCTCCCTCATATGAAACTGCAATAGTGTACGTAGAGTCGTATCAGTGGCAGATAGGGCTTGAGAGAATATTGATCTTACCTTTAGCTCCTTGTGGGTTCGACACTCCATACTTACCACTTCCACCTTTGGAAATTGCTATGATGAATCCTTGCACCTGGGGATTATCAAGCTCTTTTCCGGCGCCGTTGCCGGGGAGCAATAGCGTAGGGTTGATATTATCGTGTATGCTTGTTTGCTTTCTTCACTAAGTAGATTTTTTTTCTTTTTTTTCTGTTTAGTTGTGGGTGAAACATAAAAAAAATTAAGAGAATGAAAATACCAAAAAAATTACTTGCCTATCATGCCTAAAAAGTTTTTCAAAAAGAGAAGTGATTGGAAAGTTATGCATTGAAGAAGTGAGGGTCAACCTTGAGCACTTGTGTTCATGCTCACGGAAACAATTTAAAAATTTTCATGGAAGTTTCTATGTAAATAATTATCCCCTTATATATATATATCCATTGTATTATAAAAATAATGTGCCGAGCCTTGGTTTTAGGATGATTAGATTGCTTGTTTACTATGTGCAGAACAAAAACAGAAACTTTGGCTGTAGCGCGTGATTTTACATTTTTTTACTGGAAAGTCAAATGGGTCTAAAACTTTTTGCACTTTACTTCTGTAAAAAAAATTCAAATTGTCAAATTTATTTTATAATTTTTGGAGTTACAGAAGTTTACTAAACCTTCAGATTACTACAGATTGTCCTGTTTTAGACAGATTCTGTTTTTCGTGTGTTGTTTGCTTATTTTGATGAATCTATGGGTAGTATCGGGGGGTATGAACCATGGTGAAGTTGGAATACAGTATATATAGTTCTAATATGAAATTGGAATGAGTTTTCAACAGTACCTAAAGGTACTGATTTGCTTTATTATACTAATGGATCTCACAAAGTTTTTGTTAAAGTTTTTTGTGGATGAAGTGTTCGAAGAACGAGGAGTTACCGATGTGAGAAGAATAAAGAGAGGCAAGAGCTCAAGCTTGGGGATGCCCAAGGCACCCCAAGTAAATATTCTAAGGATACTCAAGCATCTAAGCTTGGGGATGCCCCGGTTGGCATCCCATCTTTCTTCTTCAACAATTATCGGTATACCTCGGTTTTTGTTTCATTCACATGATTTGTGTACTTTGTTATTTTGTTCTTCCTTTATGAACCATGCTAGTATGAGATATCCCTTCATTGATTTATAGAATGCTTCATGTGCTTCACTTATATATTTTCAGTATGATCTTATAGAATTGCTCTTTGTGCTTCACTTAAATCTTTTGAGTATGGTTTTATAGAATGCTTCGTGTGCTTCACTTATACATTTTGAGCTTGGACATTGGTTAGTTTATATTAATTGTGGAATGCTCCGTGAACTTCACTTATATCTTTTGGAGTATGAATAATACTATCATCTAAAGCGGGTTTGGAAGAGTGTCAACTCTAGGAACTAGTGATCCCACTATTCCGAATGAGAAGAATTTTGCTTATGTGGAGAGTAGAAAATTTTCTATGCTTGTAGATCATGAAAAGAATGCTTTATGTGATGGTTATGTTGTTGAATTCATTCATGATTCTACTGAAAATTATTATGAGTGAGGAATATATGCTTGTAGGAGTTGCAATAATATCAAGTTTCCTCTCTATGTGCTTAAAGTTTTGAAGTTGTCCTTGTTTTTCCTTCCTATGCTAGTTGATTCTTGTTCCCATAAGTTGTGTACTCACAAAATCCCTAGGCATAGGAAGTGGGTTAGGTTTAAATTTGCTAGTCATATTCTTCATGATGCTCTCTTTATGTTTCAATTCTTATCTTTTATGTGAGCATCATTGAAATCATCATGCCTAGCTAAAAGACATTAAAGAAAAGCGCTTGTTGGGAGACAACCCAATATTTACCCTTAATTTTTTTGTGTGTTATAATGATTAAGATACTTTATTAATAATGTATTATAGCTTTTGTTTCAATAACGTGCCAAGTAAGACCTTTGGGAAGACTTGGGTGAAAGTTAATGTGATCTCGCTGTAAAAAACAGAAACTTTGCGCTCACGAGATCTGCTGCCATTTTTTATTGGAGAGTGATATTAGGTTGATTCTTTTTGCATAAGATTAATAGACAAATTCCTCACGTCCACCAATTTATTTCATAATTGTTTGAGTAGCAGAAGTATGGTTAGTGTTTGATCATTACAGACTGTTCTGTTTCTGACAGATTCTGTTTTCATTGCATAGTTTGCTTGTTTTCTAGTTTCTATGACTTATATTTCTCAATATAAATTGTAGAAATTATATGGTACAGTAGGCATTGTGTGAGAAAAATTATGAACCTTGTCTTTGACAGTACCAAAGTGAATGGTTTACTCGTTATCATACTAACCTATCTCACGAAGTTCCATTAAGTTTTGTGTGATTGAAGTTTTCAAGCTTTGGGTGAGATATCGATATGCATAAGGAGTGGAAAGACCCTAAGCTTGGGGATGCCCGAGGCACCCCAAGGTAATATTCAAGGAAGACTCAAGTGCCTAAGCTTGGGGATGCCCCAGAAGGCATCCCCTCTTTCGTCTTCAAAACTATCGGTATACCTTACTCGGAGCTATATTTTTATTCGTCACATGATATGTGTTTTGCTTGGAGCATATTTTCAATTTTAATTGCTGTTTGAATAAAATCATTGGATCTGAATTATTAAATGAAAAAGAATCCTCCCATGGCTAGTTAATTATTTGACTACTCAGTGTCCTTCACTATTATCTTTTGGAGTAGTTTGTCATTTACTCACGTGCTTCATGTATATCCTATGAGTAAATGGTTGAATAATTGAATATCATAAATCTGAATTTATATATGTTTCATATGCTTATACCATGGGGAGTAATGACTTCACATAGAATAATTATAGGTAGTAAACTTATTGAAAGTTAGCAAACCTAGAATTGGTCACTTGAACAATTCATGAAAGATTATTGAAGGAAGAGAGATTTCACATATAAATATACTATCTTGGACATCTTTTATAATTGTGAGCACTCATTAAAATATGACATGCTAAAAGGTTGATGTCGAACAAGGAAGACAACGTAATGGGTTATGTTTTCTTATATCCAAAATAAAGTATATTGTCTTGGATCATCCAACATGTTGAGCTTGCTTTTCCCCCTCATGCTAGCCAAATTCTTTGCACCAAGTAGAGATACTACTTGTGCTTCGAAACATTCCTTAAACCAGTTTTGCCATGAGAGTCCACTATACCTACCTATGGATTGAGTAAGATCCTCCAAGTAAGTTGTCATCGGTGCATGCAATAAAAACTGCCCTCTAAATATGTATGATCTATTAATGTGGAGAAACTAAGCTTTATACGATCTTGTGATGTGGAAGAAATAAAAGTGACGGACTGCATAATAAAGGTCCATATCACAAGTGGCAATATAAAGTGACATTCTTTTGCATTAAGATTTTGTGCATCCAACCATAAAAGCGCATGACAACCTCTGCTTCCCTCTGCGAAGGGCCTATCTTTTACTTTTATCTTCTACCTTATGCAAGATTCATGGTGATCTTCACCTTTCCTTTTTTACATTTTATCCCTTAGCAAGCACATTGTGTTGGAAAGATCCTGATATATATATATATATATATATCCAATTGGATGTAAGTTATCATGAACTATTATTGTTGACATTACCCTTGAGGTAAAAGTTGGGAGGCGAATCTATAAGCCCCTATCTTTCTCTGTGTCCGATTAAAACTTTGAACCCATAAATATCATGTGAGTGTTAGCAATTGTGAAAGACTAAATGATAGTTGAGTATGTGGAGTTTCCTAAATCAAAGCTCTGACATAGACCCTTCCTGAAAATAAGATGAATTGCAATTGTTTGATGACTGAGAATATAGTTTGTTAGTTTCAAGAGAGTTTATGATCTATACTTTAACATGTGAATAGCTTGTTACTTGATCATGAAAAGTTTTATGAAAATGAGCTACTGTTATGATATATAATGACGCTAGAAAAAGTGATTGGAACTATCATTGATGAAACTTATGCACTTGCTAGCATTCACACTTCATAAATTATTTCTTTTATCATTTACCTACTCGAGGACGAGCAGGAATTAAGTTTGGGGATGCTAATACGTCTCCAATGTATCTATCATTTATGAAGTATTCATGCTATTATATTATCAACCTTGGATGTTTTATATGCTATTTTATATGGTTTTTGGGACTAACCTATTTACCTAGAGCCCAGTGCTAGTTTCTGTTTTTTCCTTGTTTTTGAGTTTTACAGAAAAGGAGTATCAAACGGAGTCCAATTGATGTGCCAATTTTTGATGATTTTTTATGGACCAAAAGAAGACCCTGGAGTAAAAGAGTTGGGCCAAGAGAGTCCCGGGGCATCCACGAGGGTGGGGGGCACGCCCAACCCCCCAGGCGTGTGGGCCTGCCTCGTGGACGCCTCGGGCACCTCCTTGACGTGAGACCGATGCTAAAAATTCCTATAAATACAGAAACCTTGGAAAATTAAACTAGATCGGGAGTTCCACCGCCAGAAGCCTCCGTAGCCACCAAAAACCAATCTAGGCCCTCTCCGGCACCCTGCCGAAGGGGGCCATCATCACCGGAGGGCATGGAGGAGGATCCCGGAGGGGCCATCATCACCATGAAGGCAAGGGAACAGAGGGGGAACCTCTCCCCATCCAGGGGGGAGGCCATGGAGGAGGAAGCACACGGGGGAGAACCTCTCCTCCTCTCTCTTGGTGGCACCGGAGTGCCATCGAGAGGGGAATTATCGCCGCGGTGATCGTCTTCATCAACATCACCATCATCATCACCATCCTCATTTCTTTTACGCGGTCCACTCTCCCGCACCCCGCTGTAATCCCTACTTGAACATGGTTCTTTATGCCACATATTATGATCCAATGATGTGTTGCCATCCTATGATGTTTTGAGTAGATATCCTTTGTCTTTGGGTTGATTGATGATCTAGATTGGTATGAGTTGTATGTTTTACTTTGGTGCTGTCCTATGGTGCCCTCCGTGTCGCGCAAGCGTGAGGGATTCCCGCTGTAGGGTGTTGCGATACGTTTATGATTCGCTTATAGTGGGTTGCGTGAGTGACTGAAACACAAACCCGAGTAAGGGGGTTGTTGCGTATGGGATAAAGAGGACTTGATGCTTTAATGCTATGGTTGGGTTTTACCTTAATGATCTTTAGTAGTCGCGGATGCTTGCTAGAGTTCCAATCATAAGTGCATATGATCCAAGTAGAGAAGTATGTTAGCTTATGCCTCTCCCTCATATGAAACTGCAATAGTGATTACTGGTCTTGTTAACGATTGCCTAGGACAATTCCGCACACCGATCCACCATTATTCCACACTCTCTATTTATAATATTTAGTAATATATTCTAACTTCATGATAACAGCACCTACTTTTATATTTTAGCGCTCCGATATCATACAAAGTTATCCTCTTCATACCCACAACATAGTTTTATTTCTCGTTGCTAGTTGGAAGCAAACCTTCGGTGTATGTAGAGTCATATCAGTGGCTGATAGGGCTTGAGAGAATATTGATCTTACCTTTAGCTCCTTGTGGGTTCGACACTCCATACTTATCCCTTCCAGCTTTGCAAATTGCTATGATGATTCCTTGCACTTGGGGATTATCACCTATATATACTCGTATACCCTAAAAACATCCAGGAGAGCCACGAAACCACTTTTCCACCGCCGCAACCTTCTGTACCCATGCGATCCCATCTGGGGGCCTTTTCCGGCGATCTTCCGGAGGGGGAATCGATCACGGAGGGCTTCTACATTAACATCGTATCCTCTCCGATGATGTGTGAGTGGTCGAGCACAGACCTTCGGGTCCATAGTTATTGGCTAGATGGCTTCTTCTCTCGCTTTGGTTCTCAATACAAAGTTCTCCTCGATGTTCTTGGAGATATATTCGATGTAATATTCTTTTGCGGTGGGTTTGCCTAGATCCGATGAATTGTGGATTTATGATCAAGTTTATCTATGAACAATATTTGGTTCTTCTCTGAATTCTTATATGCATGATTTGATATCTTTGCAAGTCTCTTCGAATTATCGGTTTAGTTTGGCCTACTAGATTGATCTTTCTTGCAATGGGAGAAGTGCTTAGCTTTGGGTTCAATCTTGCGGTGTCCTTTCCCAGTGACAGTAGGGGCATCAAGGCACGTATTGTATTGTTGCCATCGAGGATAAAAATATGGGGTTTATATCATATTGCTTGAGTTTATCCCTCTACATCATGTCATCTTGCCTAAAGCATTACTCTGTTCTTATGAACTTAATACTCTAGATGCATGTTGGATAGCGGTCAATGTGTGGAGTAATAGTAGTAGATGCAGAATCGTTTCGGTCTACTTAACACGGACGTGATGCCTATGTTCATGACCATGCCTAGATATTCTCATAACTATGCGCTTTTCTATCAATTGCTCGGCAGTAATTTGTTCACCCACCGTAATACATGCTATCATGAGAGAAGCCACTAGTGAAACCTATGGCCTTCGGGTCTATTTTATATCATATAAGTTTCTGATCTAAAATTCTAGTTTACTATTTATTTTATTTTGCAATCTTTACTTTTCAATCTATACAACAAAAATACCAAAAATATTTATCTTATTATTATTATCAGATCTCACTTTTGCAAGTGGTCGTGAAGGGATTGACAACCCCTTTATCGCATTGGTTGCAAGGTTCTTGATTGTTTGTGCAGGTATTAGGTGACTTGCATGTTATCTCCTACTGGATTGATACCTTGGTTCTCAAAAAACTAAGGGAAATACTTACGCTACTTTGCTGCATCACCCTTTCCTCTTCAAGGGAAAACCAACACATGCTCAAGAGGTAGCAGTGCTATGATTGCTGCTCTGCTCCCCAAAAGGATTAATGCCATCTGCACTTAGACCAAACCATAAGTTCCTTGCGTCATCTACAAAGTCCTCCCACTTTCTCTCGATTTTTCTCCACTGCGACCCGTCAGCGGGTACTCTCATCTTTCCATCTTTCTTACGGTCTTCTTTGTCCCATCGCATCAACTTGACATGCTCTTTGTTTTGCAACAAACGTTTCAACTGTGGTATTATAGGAGCATACCACATCACCTTGGCAGGAATCTTCTTCCTGGGGTGCTCACCCTCAACATCACCAGGGTCATCGCGGCTGATCTTATAGCGCATTGCACCGCATACCAGTCATGCATTCAAATCGTCATACTCACCGCGGTAGAGGATGCAGTCATTAGGGCATGCATGTATCTTTTGCACCTCTAATCCTACAGGGCACACATCCTTCTTTGCTTTGTACATACTGTCGGGCAATTCGTTGTCCTTTGGAAGCATCTTCTTTAACATTATCTGTAACTTTTGAAATCCCTTGTCAGATACACCATTCTCTGCCTTCCATTGTAGCAATTCCAGTGTGGTCCTAGCTTTTTCTTGTCAGCTTCGCAATTTGGGTACAACAATTTCTTGTGATCCTCTAACATGCACTGCAATTTCAGCCTCTCCTTTTCACTTGCGCAGTTTCTCTTTGCATCGGCAATGGCCCGACCAAGATCATCAGCGGGCTCATCTGATGCCTCTTCTTCAGCTTCTTCCCGCATTGCCGGTTCAGCTTCTTCCCCCATTGTTGTACCATAGTATTCAGGGAACCCATGTCTAGGATAGCCTTTGTCATCCTCTTCTTCTTTATTCTCTTCCATTAGGACCCCTCTTTCTCCGTGCTTGGTACAACAGTTATAGCCGGACATGAAACCGGACTCAAACAGGTGGATGTGAATGGTTGTTGAGTTAGAGTAATTTCAATCATTCTTACAGTCAGCACATGGACAACACATAAAACCATCCGCTCGCTTGTTTGCCTTAGTCGTAATCAGAAAAGTATGCACGCCATTAATGAACTGGGGAGAGCATCGGTCATCGTACATCCATTGCCGGCTCATCTTCATTACACAACACCGAAAAGACCAAATTAATACAAGTTCATACATAAAGTTCATACACACTTATTCTCATAAAACAACATACAAACTCTCTAGCCAAAGCATTTAAATGCAACAACAAATGCGATCAAGATCGTAACTAAGGTAACAATTGATCCAACAACATAATGATACCAAGCCTCACTATCAATGGCAGATTTTCTAATCTTTCTAATCTTCGAGCGCATTGCATCCATCTTGATTTTGTGATCATCGACGACATCGGCAACATGCAACTCCAATTCCATCTTCTCCTAGTCAATTCTTTTCAAAAAAAATTCAAGTAATTGTTTTCTTTTTCAACTAAATTTGACCTCTCGAGAAGAGGGTCGGTTGGAATTTCCGGTTGACATACCTCCTAGATAAAAATATCTATGTCAACTTGATGGGCATAATTTATCATAAACTTGAAATGCAACAAATACTAATAAAGAGAATATACCACATTCGAATCATAAACCGGACGAGGGCCGACGGGGACGGATGTCAAAACCATGCCACTATGTATAACAAACAACATATCGGTAAGAAAATTATACAAGTAACTATCTAAATCACACAAACATGAATTTTCTATAAGAAGGATAAGAACAAGAGGCTCACTAAAGTGGTGCCGGCGACGGGGCGGTGCGGGCAATTGACGGTGGTTAGAATGGGGACGGGAAGGCACTAAGTAAACCACACCTACACATGCAAACTAAGAAGTTAATTTGAGCTCAAATTGCATATAAATCAAATAAACTACCACATATAAATAATCCCAAACTAAAACCCACAAATCACTATACCTATAGAGCATTGCAAGAGCTAATCTAGCAATGAGAGATGAAATGACAAAGTTGCTAACCTTTGTGAACACTTGGATGGATGGGGTCCTTCAAACCTTGACAATTTTTTGCAAAAATGGAGGATGAGCTCGAGCAACAGCGGAAGAACAAAGAGCTCGGGCTCGATGAAGGGTTTATATAGGAGCATCTTTAGTTTCGGCTGGTTATACAAACCAAGACTAAAGGTGCATCTATAGTCCCGGTTTGTGACACGAACCAGGACTAAATGTGCCAGTGGGCCCCTAGCCTGACACAAGCCTGCCACCACACCTTTAGTCCCGGTTTGTGTCAGGAACCGGTGCTAGATGTTCAACACGAACCGGGACTAATGATTCCCGCCCCCCTAGTCGTTGGAACTGGCACTAATGGTCACATTAATACCGGTCCGTTTACAAACCGGGACTAATGTGGCTCACGTAAAGTAGTTTTTCTACTAGCGTGAGTTTGTTTTCATGTCTCAAGTTGTGCAAATCTTTTCTAGTCGTCGGAGTGGTTGCATAATTTCATTTTGTAGGACAAAATTGCGCAAGACATGTACAAAGACATGGAAGCTTCCAGTAATAAGGCATTTGAACTAGAGCATTGTTGGGAACTCTCGAGGAAAGCGAGAAGTGGAAGTTGATTGACAAACAATCCCCGCCGAAGAGAGGTGCTCTCACCAAGATTGATGATGATGAAGATGAAGATGACGATGGCCCAAGAAACAAGAACAAGCTCGATGGAAACAAAAAGGCCAAGGACAAGATCAGGAAGGAAGCGGGGGCCTAAAGCTTGCGGGACAACCTAGATCACATGGTCAAGTCCAATGAACTATTGGTGATCAAGACATTGGAGGCAAAAAATGACTTGCCCGAGAAGAAGGCTCAAGAGAAGCAAGAGAAGTGGCAACTACTCAAGTAGGAGACCATGTGCAAGACCGCCATTGAGGAGAGAAGAGGCATGGCCGACGAGAACAAAGCCATGTCCAAGCTTCTTGCCGAGGAAAACAAGATCATGATGACGAATCGAAATGAGATGAATTAGGTCACCAAAGAATGGCATGGCATTGCAAGGTTGGAGATCTTGGAGAGGAGGAGGATAGCCGCAAGAGGCCATGCGGTGCCAATGTTCGGTGGTGGTTCGGCAAGTGGTGTTGCCAATGGTGGCGGTGAAGATTTCATCTTGTCATGATGGTGATGGAGTGATGATGGCTGTGATGTTTTTTGAGTTGTGGCGCGAAAACTATGTTCAAATATCGCCAAAACTGTGTTTGAATTCTTCGAATTTGTGCTTTATTTGTTAATATCATGGTCAATTGCATGGTGTGGTTTTACGATTTGAGGAGCGAACAATGTTCACTTTTACCACTCGACTTTGCGGGCTCTGTTCGGCCGCAGCCGATTTTGGCCCTTAAAACGCGATTTTCTCGTGTCTTATCCCGGTTATTGAAGGAAATATGCCCTAGAGGCAATAATAAAGTTGTTATTTATATTTCCTTGTATCATGATAAATGTTTATTATTCATGCTAGAATTGTATTAACCGGAAACTTAGTACATGTGTGAATACATAGACAAACAGAGTGTCCCTAGTATGCCTCTACTTGACTAGCTCATTAATCAAAGATGGTTAAGTTTCCTAGTCATGGACATGTGTTGTCATTTGATGAATGGGATCACATCATTAGAGAGTGATGTGATGGACAAGACCCATCCGTTAGCTTAGCATAATGATCGTTCAGTTTTATTGCTACTGCTTTCTTCATAACTTATACATGTTCCTCTGACTATGAGATTATGCAACTCTCGAATACCAGAGGAACACCTTGTGTGCTATCAAACGTCACAACATAACTGGGTGATTATAAAGATGCTCTACATGTGTCTCCGATGGTGTTTGTTGAGTTGGCATAGATTGAGATTAGGATTTGTCACTCCGTGTATCGGAGAAGTATCTCTGGGCCCTCTCGACAATGCACATCACTCTAAGCCTTGCAAGCATTGTGACTAATGAGTTAGTTGTGGGATGATGCATTACAGAATGAGTAAAGAGACTTGCCGGTAACGATATTGAACTAGGTATGAGGATACCGACGATCGAATCTCGGGCAAGTAACATACCGATGACAAAGGGAACAATATGTATCATTATGCGGTTTGACCAATAAAGATCTTCGTAGAATATGTGGGAGCCAATATGAACATCCATGTTCCGCTATTGCTTATTGACCGAAGACGTGTCTCGGTCATGTCGACATAGTTCTCGAACCCATAGGGTCCGCACGCTTAATATTCGGTGACGATTGGTATTATGAGTTTATGTGTTTTGATATACCTAAGTTTGTTCCGAGTCCCGGATGAGATCGGGGACATGACGAGGAGTCTCGAAATGGTCGAGACGTAAAGATCGATATATTGGAAGGCTACATTCGGACATCGGAAAGGTTCCGAGTGATTCGGGTATTTTTCGGAGTACCAAAGAGTTACGGGAATTCGTATTGGGCCTTAATGGGCCATACGGGAAAGGAGAGAAAGGCCTTAAGGGTGGCCGCGCCCCTTCCCCGTGGACTGGTCCGAATTGGACAAGGGAAAGGGGGCGCCCCCTTCCTTCCTTCTCCTTCTCCCTTCCCTTTTTCCTATTCCATGTGGGAGGTGGAATCCTACTAGGACTAGGGAGTCCTAGTAGGGCTCGACACTTTGGGCGCGCCCTATGAGGGCCGGCCTCCTCCTCCCTCCATCCTTTATATATGTGGCCAGGGGCACCCCATAGACACACAAGTTGATCATTGATCTCTTAGCCGTGTGCGGTGCCCCCCTCCACCATAATCCACCTCGGTCATATCGTAGCGGTGCTAAGGCGAAGCCCTGTTCCGGTAGCATCATCATCACCGTCATCACGCCGTCGTGCTGACGATTCTCTCCCTCGACATTCTGCTGGATCGTGAGTTCGTGGGACGTCATCGAGCCGAACGTGTGCAGATCGCGGAGGTGTCATACTTTCGGTACTAGGATCGGTCGATCGTGAAGACGTATGACTACATCAACCGCGTTGTCATAACGCTTCCGCTTACGGTCTACGAGGGTACGTGGACAACACTCTCCCCTCTCGTTGCTATGCATCACCATGATCTTGCATGTGCGTAGGAATTTTTTTTAAATTACTGTGTTCCCCAACAGTGGCATCCGAGCCAGGTATATGCGTAGATGTTATATGCACGAGTAGAACACAAAGGAGTTGTGGGTGTGGGTATATACATATTGCTTGCCGTCACTAGTTGATTCTTGATTCGGCGGTATTGTTGGATGAAGCGGCCCAGACCGACATTACGCGTACGCTTACACGAGACTGGTTCTACCGACGTGCTTCGCACACAGGTGTCTGGTGGGTGTCAGTTTCTCCAACTTTAGTTGAATCGGATTCAATGAAAAGGGTTCTTTATGAAGATGAAAAAGCAATCACTATACCGCGTTGTGGTTTTTGATGCGTAGGTAAGAACGGTTCTTACTCAGCCCGTAGCAGCCACGTAAAACTTGCAACAACAAAGTAGAGGACGTCTAACTTGTTTTTGCAGGGCTTGTTGTGATGTGATATGGTCAATAAGTGATGAGATATAAGTTATTGTATGAGATGATCATGTTTTGTTAAAGTTATCGGCAACTGGCAGGAGCCTTATGGTTGTCTCTTTAACGCATAAGATGCAAGCGCCATATAATTGCTTTACTTTATCGCTATGCGATAGTAATAGTTGCAAAAGCAATAGTTGGTGAGATGACCATGTGACGACACGTTCATAGAGATCAAGATGATGGAGATCATGGTGTCATGCCGGTGACGATAGAGATCATGACGGTGTTTTGGAGATGGAGATCAAAGGCACAAGATGATGATGGCCATATCATGTCACATATTTTGATTGCATGTGATGTTTATCCTTTATGTATCTTCTTTTGCTTAGTTTTGCGGCAGCATTATAAGATGATCTCTCACTAAATTTCAAGGTATAAGTGTTCTCCCTGAGTATGCACCATTGCGATAGTTCATCGTGCCGAGACACCACGTGATGATCGGGTGTGATAAGCTCTATGTTCACATACAACGGGTGCAAGCCAATTTTGCACACGTGGAATACTCGGGTTAAACTTGACGAGCCTAGCATATGCAGATATGGCCTCGAAACACTAGAGACCAAAAGGTCGAGCGTGAATCATATAGTAGATATGATCAACATAGTGATGTCCACCATTGAAAACTACTCCATCTCACGTGATGATCGGACGTGGTTTAGTTGATTTGGATCACGTGATCATTTAGATGACTAGAGGGATGTATATCTAAGTGGGAGTTCTTAAGTAATATGATTAATTGAACTTTAATTTATCATGAACTTAGTATTGATAGTATTTGCATAACTATGTTGTAGATCAATAGCTCGCAATGTAGCTCCCCGTTTATTTTTGATATGTTCCTAGAGAAAAACTATGTTGAAAGATGATAGTAGCAATGATGCGAACTAGGTCCGTGATCTAAGGATCATCCTCATTGCTGCATAGAAGAATTATGTCCTTGATGCACCGCTAGGTGACAGGCCTATTGCAGGAGTAGATGCACACGTTATGAACGTTTGACAAAGCTCGGTATGATGACGACTTAATAGTTTAGTGCACCATGCTTTATGGCTTAGAACCGGGACTTCAAAAACGTTTTGAACGCCACGGAACACATAAGATGTTCTAAGAGTTGAAATTGGTATTTCATACTCATGCCCGTGTCGAGAGGTATGAGACCTTTGACAGTACTTTGCCTACAAGGTGGAGGAGAATAGCTCAACCAGTGAGCATGTGCTCAGATTGTCTGGGTACTACAATTGCTTGAATCAAGTGGGAGTTAATCTTCAGAATAAGATAGTAATTGATAAAGTTCTCTAGTCACTACCACCAAGTTACTAGAACTTAGTGATGAACTATAATATGCAAGGGATGATGAAAGTAATTCCCAAGCTCTTCGCGATGCTGAAATCGGTGAAGGTAGAAATCAAGAAATAGCATCAAGTGTTGATGGTTAACAAGACCACTAGTTTCAAGAAAAGGGCAAAGGGAAAGAAAGAGGAACTTCAAAGAAAAAAGGCAAGCAAGTTGCCACTCCCATGAAGAAGCTCAAAGCTAGACCTGATACGTCTCTGTCGTATCTACTTTTCCAAACACTTTTGCCCCTGTTTTGAACTCTAACTTGCATGATTTGAATGGAACTAACCCGGACTGATGCTGTTTCAGTAGAATTGCCATGGTGTTATTTTGTGCAGAAATAAAAGTTCTCGGAATGACCTGAAAACTAATGGAGAATTATTTTGGAATATATAAAAAATACTGGAAGAAAGATCCATGTCAGGGGGGCTCCACCTGTCCACGAGGGTGGGGGCGCGCCCCCCTGCCTTGTGGGCCCCCTGACGCTCCACCGACCTCAACCGTGACTCCATATATTCACTTTCGGGGAGAAAAAAATAGAGAGAAGGATTCATCGCGTTTTACGATACGGAGCCGCCGCCAAGCCCTAAACTCTCTCGGGAGGGCTGATCTGGAGTCCGTTCAGGGCTCCGAAGAGGGGAATCCGTCGCCATCGTCATCATCAACCTTCCTCCATCACCAATTTCATGATGCTCACCGCCGTGTGTGAGTAATTCCATCGTAGGCTTGCTGGACGGTGATGGGTTGGATGAGATTTATCATGTAATCGAGTTAGTTTTGTTAGGGTTTTATCCCTAGTGTCCACTATGTTCTGAGATTAATGTTGCTATGACTTTGCTATGCTTAATGCTTGTCACTAGGGCCCAAGTGCCATGATTTCATATCTGAACCTATTATGTTTTCATCAATATATGGGAATTCTTGATCCTATCTTGCAAGTCCATAGTCACCTATTATGTGTTATGATCCTGCAACCCCAAAGTGACAATAATCGGTACCACTCCCGGTGATGACCGTAGTTTGAGGAGTTCATGTATTCACTATGTGTTAATGCTTTGTTCCGGTACTCTATTAAAAGGAGGCCTTAATATCCCTTAGTTTCCATGAGGAACCCGCTGCCACGGGAGGGTAGGACAAAAGATGTCATGCAAGTTCTTTTCCATAAGCACGTTTGACTATATTCGGAATACATGCCTACATTACATTGATGAACTGGAGGTAGTTCTGTGTCACCCTAGGCTATGACTGTTACATGATCGATCGCATCCAGCATAATTCTCCATCACCGATCCAATGCTTACGAGCTTTTCATATATTGTTCTTCGCTTATTTACTTTTCCGTTGCTACTATTACACTCACTACAAAACCCAAAAATAGTACTTTTGCTGCCATTACCTTTTGCCACCGTTAGCACTACTATCATATTACTTTGCTACTAAATACCTTGCTGCAGATATTAAGTTTCCAGGTGTGGTTGAATTGACAACTCAGCTGCTAATACTTGAGAATATTCTTTGGCTCCCCTTATGTCGAATCAATAAATTTGGGTTGAATACTCTACCCTCAAAAACTGTTGCGATCCCCTATACTTGTGGATTATCAAGAACATTTTCTGGCGCCGTTGCCGGGGAGCATAGCTCTATTCTTTGAGTCACTTGGGATTTATATCTGCTTATCATTATGAAGAACTTGAAAGATCAAAGAACCAAGATTTTTCCCTCAACTACGAGGGGAAGTAAGGAACTGCCATCTAGCTCTTCACTTGATTCACCTTCTCTTTTGAGTAAGCTTGCGACACCTAAACCTGCTTCTGCTATTAATTCTGATATGTCGCATGTTATTGACGATGCCACTTCTGCTATGCATGATACTTATGATGAAACTACTTCTATGCTTGATACTACTGTGCCACTTGGTGAATTTCCTGATGAACAACTTTCTAGGGCTAGAGAGAATGAAATTATTGAAACTGATAATATTGATGAAAGTGATGATGAAGATTCTCCCCCTAGATATGAATTGCCTATTGTTCCTGAGGGTTATGTTATGGATGAAGAAACTGCTAGAGACTTTCTTGCTTGCAATGATAGGAGTGATCTTAACAAACTTTTAGCTAAGCTGAAACAAATAACTTTGAATGCTAGAATGAAATATGATCTTGCTAATGCTACTTCACCTATCTTTGTTACTGATAAGGACTATGATTTCTCTGTTGATCCTAAGTTAATTACTTTGGTTGAATCTGATCCTTTCTATGGCTATGAATCTGAAACTGTTGTGGCACATCTTACTAAATTAAATGATATAGCCACCCTGTTCACTAATGATAAGAAAACTCGCTACTATTATATCCTTAAATTATTTCCGTTCTCATTAAAGGGTGATGCTAAGATATGGTTTAATTCTCTTGATCCTGGTTGTGTGCGTAGTCCCCGGGATATGATTTACTACTTCTTTGCTAAATATTTCCCCACTCATAAGAAACAAGCTGCTTTAAGGGAGATATATAATTTTGTGCAAATTTAAGAAGAGAGTCTCCCACAAGCTTGGGGGAGGCTTCTCCAATTACTTAATGTTTTTCCTGATCATCCTCTCAAGAAAAATGAAATACTTGATATCTTTTATAATGGACTAACCGATGCTTCCAGAGATTACCTGGATAGTTGTGATGGTTGTGTTTTCAGGGAAAGAACTATTGATCAAGCTAAAATTCTATTGAATAATATGTTGACCAATGAAAATAATTGGACACTTCCTGAACCAACTCCTAAGCCAACTCCGAAGAAAAGGGGTATTCTATTTCTCAGTCCTGAAGATAGGCCAGAGGCAAAGAAATCTATGAAAGAAAAAGGTATTAAAGCTGAAGATGATAAGAATTTGCCTCCTATTGAAGAAATACATGGTCTTAATTCATCACCTATTGAAAAAACACATGGTCTCGATAACCCGACACAGGTAGTAAAGGTAAATTCTCTCTATAGATATGATAAAGCTGAAATCCCTCCTGCTAAGTTTGCTAGCCAATGTTTGGATGAATTTGATAACTTTATGGTTAAACAAGAAGACTTTAATTCTTATGTTGCTAGACAATTGAAACATAATGCTTACATGATTGAACACTTGAGTGATTATATGGCTAATGTTAAAGGTGAACTTAAACTTATTAGTAAACATGCTTCTATGGTTACCACTCAAGTAGAACAAGTACTTAAAGCTCAGAATGATTTGCTCAATGAATTAAATAATAAGAATGATAATGTTGTTAGAGTTATGACTAGAGGTGGTAAAATGATTCAGGAGCCTTTGTATCTTGAGGGCCACCCTAAGAGAATTGAGCAAGATTCTCAGAGAACTAATATTGATGCACCTAGTCCATCTAAGAGGAAGAAAAAGAAAAATGGTAGGACTTTGCATGCTTCTAGTGAACCTGTTGTTGACGCACCTGAGAATCCCAATGATATTTCTATTTCTGATGCTGAAACACAGTCTGGTAATGAACATGAACCTAGTGATAATGTTAATGATGATATTCATGTTGATGCTCAACCTAGTAATGATAATGATGTAGAGATTGAACCTGCTGTTGATCTTGATAACCCACAATCAAGAATCAACGTTATGATAAGAGAGACTTTGTTGCTAGGAAGCACGGTAAAGAAAGAGAACCATGGGTTCAGAAACCCATGCCTTTTCCTCCTAAACCATCTAAGAAAAAGGATGATGAGGATTTTGAGCGCTTTGCCGAAATGATTAGACCTATCTTTTTGCGTATGCGTTTGACTGATATGCTTAAAATGAATCCTTATGCTAAATATATGAAAGATATTGTTACAAATAAGAGAAAGATGCCGGAAGCTGAAATTTCCACCATGCTTGCTAATTACACTTTTAAGGGTGGAATACCAAAGAAACTTGGAGATCCAGGAGTACCAACTATACCATGCTCCATTAAAAGAAACTATGTTAAAACTGCTTTATGTGATCTTGGAGCCGGTGGTAGTGTTATGCCTCTCTCCTTATATCGTAGACTTGATTTGAATAAGTTGACACCTACAGACATATCTTTGCAAATGGCTAATAAATCAACTGCTATACCTGTCGGTATTTGTGAGGATGTGCCTGTTGTGGTTGCAAACGTTACTATTTTAACGGACTTTGTTATTCTTGATATTCCCGAGGACGATAGTATGTCTATTATTCTTGGAAGACCCTTTTTGAATATTGCAGGGGCTGTTATTGATTGCACCAAAGGCAATGTCACTTTTCATGTTAATGGTAATGAGCATACGGTACACTTTCCGAGGAAACAACCTCAAGTCCACAGTATCAATTCTATTGGAAAAATTTCAACAATTACTATTGGAGGTTTCGAATTTACTCTTCCTACTGTCAAGAAGAAATATGATATTCTTATTGTTGGGGACATGCATATCCCCGTTGAGGTAACATAGTGTTATTCGAAATTTCTCCGGTTTCATGTTACTCGAAATGAGTTTGTTAACAAGACCCGATCAACCTTGTTAGTGGATTCCTTTTGATGAGCATGAGATCGATGAAGTTAGAAAACACAACTATCTGTACCCTCTTTTTACTTTCTGTTAATTATATTAAATAAGGCAAAATAGTATATTCTGTCTATTTTCTGAATTATCAATGCAATAAAAAATACCCCGAAAATAAAAGTTCTCCAAATGCCCTGAAAATTAAATATGATTTTTTTCTAGAATATTTGAGAATATTTGGCACTGAGAACACACCAGGGGGAGCAAGCACCTGGCCACGAGGGTCCTGGGCGTGCACCCTGCCTCATGGGCCCACGGTGGCTCCCCTCCACTTATTCTAGCTACCACACACTCCTTCTTCCTCCCAAAAACATCACTAGCCAGCTCAAACCCGAGTCCAAGCTCATCTTGCTGCCATTTTTGATCTCCTTGCTCAAAGCTCCATTCACAAAACTGCTTTCGGGTATTGTTCTTTGGTATGTGACTCCTCCAATGGTCCAATTAGTTTTTGTTCTAGTGCTTTATTAATTGCAAATTTTTGCTCTTAGGTGACCCCGTTCTTGAGCTTGCATGTCAAATTTATATGGTCAAAAGTAGTTTTAATGCATGATATATCCTCTAGGCACTTGTAGGAGTAGTTGCTATCAATTTTGTTGAGTTTGGTTCACTTTTATTATGAAGTTACTAAAAATTTCAGTTATTTTCAAAAAAAGATGAAGATATTTTTGAGGGGCTCATCGAGCCGAAGCTCGAAGGATAAACAAAGTGAAGAGAACAAGAAGACCAAGTATAATCTCCCTCGCACCGCGGAGGCCCGGCCGTGTGAATGGCCTTGTGATGATTTCTTGAGAGCAGCTGGGATTTATGATGATTTCTATGAATTGGATGAGAATGCAGGCCTCACCGCCTTCCTCCACGACCAACGCGAACAGTATCTCTTACTCACCAATATCTTTGTGCAAAACTTTCATTTCCATGCTAAGAGCTCACCACCTACGGTGGAATTTTATTTATATGATGAGCATAAGGAGATGTCACTTCGTGATTTTTGTCGGTTTTGTTTGATCCCTATTGAGGGCAGTGTAGAAGAACCACATCCTGATGATGTGGAAGGGTTTATTGATACAATTGCTGTAGGGGAAACGAGGAAAGTTTCCGATGCAAGAATTACTAGCATACATTTTCCTGTTTTACGTTACTTCGCAATATTTGCTAGTAGATGCTTAATTGGTCGCGGAAACTGTGGCAACCTTAGTGCCCCTGATATTGTTAGTTTGTGCCATGCCTTGTTCCGTGATGACACATTTAGTATGTGCTCTATTGTTGCAAAGCGGTTAAATCTTAACCGTACTAAAGGCCCCGTCCTTGGAGGCATCTTCGCCTCGCGCCTCGCTGCACATTTTAACATACCTATTAGGCATTATGAGAAGGAAGAGAAGTTGCTGCCTCCTGTTTTTCTAGACTATAAGAGTATGGTAGCACATGATATTATCGTTAAGAATAAGGAAAAGATGCTTAAGTACAACATGATATTTGATAAAAATCACCCTGAGACTATTACTTTGCCTGCTCCTTCCTTGTTTGACTTATCTGCAGGCAAGTACCTTGTTCCGCCAAAGGCCATTCACGCCTACCAAAACCCCACACCAGCTACAGAGCTAGAGCCGGAACCACAATTTGATCCTCACCGGCAGTCTTTTTATCAGTGGAACCCGGAAGAGATCGCCAATCAGTGGCACCAGGGGGATTCTTCTTAGTACGACCCCAACTATTACTTTGGATATCCGCCGGGCCAACCGTGGCCATAGGCCAACTTAGGCCAAAAGCATAAGCTTGGGGGAGTACGTATTTCTCACCGACATTACATTTACGTTCACACACTGATGCTAGTTGTCGGTGCTCATACTTTTTCATTGTATCATCCATGCTAGTTTATTTCCCTTTTTATGCTTTCTTCTTGTGTGTTTGATAAACCTTAAGAAAAAACAAAAAAATATAGTTGTAGCCTTTAGTTAGTTTACTTTCCATGCCCGTAGTAGTAGTAATTAAAAAGAAAACCCAAAAAGATTTCTCATTCTTCTTTTGCTTGTTGGGAGCTTTCCCGTGTAAATAGTTTTATTTCTGTCTTATTCTTTGGGGTTGAGAGGAGAAGACCATAATGAAAATGTTAAAGTGGCTCTCATATGCATTATTGTTGATCTAACAAAGAGCCCATATTACCTTGTCTTCTCTCTTGAATTGAATGCTTGCAGGTTCCAGCTGAAGGAAATATGCCCTAGAGGCAATAATAAAGTTATTATTTATTTCCTTATATCATGATAATGTTGGAAATATGCCCTAGAGGAATTAATAAAATGGTTATTATTATATTTCTTTGTTCATGATAATTGTCTATTATTCATGCTATAATTGTGTTATCTGGAAATCGTAATACATGTGTGAATACATAGACCACAACACGTCCCTAGTGAGCCTCTAGTTGACTAGCTCGTTGATCAAAAGATAGTCATGGCTTCCTGACTATGGACATTGGATGTCATTGATAACGGGATCACATCATTAGGAGAATGATGTGATGGACACGACCCAATCCTAAGCATAACTCAAAGATCGTGTAGTTCGTTTTCTATAACTTTTCCGAATGTCAAGTATCATTTCCTTAGACCATGAGATTGTGCAACTCCCGGATACCGTAGGAGTGCTTTGGGTGTGCCAAACGTCACAACGTAACTGGGTGACTATAAAGGTACACTACGGGTATCTCCGAAAGTGTCTATTGGGTTGGCACGAATCGAGACTGGGATTTGTCACTCCGTATGACGGAGAGGTATCTCCGGGCCCACTCGGTAATGCATCATCATAATGAGCTCAATGTAACCAAGTGGTTGATCACGGGATCATGCATTATGGTACGAGTAAAGTGACTTGCCGGTAACAAGATTGAACAAGGTATTGGGATACCGACGATAGAGTCTCGGGCAAGTAACATACCGATTGACAAAGGGAATTGTATACGGATTGATTGAATCCTCGACATCATGGTTCATCCGATGAGATCATCGAGGAGCATGTGGGAGCCAACATGGGTATCCAGATCCCGCTGTTGGTTATTGACCGGAGAGTCATCTCGGTCATGTCTGTCTGTCTCCCGAACCCGTAGGGTCTACACACTTAAGGTTCGGTGACGCTAGGGTTGTTGAGATATTAGTATACGGTAACCTGAAAGTTGTTCGGAATCCCGGATGAGATCCCGGACGTCACGAGGAGTTCCGGAATGGTCTGGAGGTGAAGATTTATATATAGGAAGTCAAGTTTCGACCATCGGGGAGGTTTTTGGGGTAATCGGTATTGTACCGGGACCACCGGAAGGGTCCGGGGGGTCCACCGGGTGGGGACACCTATCCCGGAGGGCCCCATGGGCTGAAGTGGGAGGGGAACCAGCCCCTAGTGGGCTGGTGCGCCCCCCATGGGCCTCCCCCTGCGCCTAGGGTTGGAAGCCCTAGGGGTGGGGGCGCCCCACTTGGCTTGGGGGGCACTCCACCCCCCTTGGCCGCCGCCCCCCATTGGAGATTCAGTCTCCTAGGGCCGGCTCCCCCACCTAGGGGTCCTATATATAGTGGGGGGAGTGAGGGCAGCCGCACCCTAACCACAGGCGCCTCCCTCTCCCTCCCGTGACACCTCTCCTTCTCACGGTGCTCGGCGAAGCCCTGCTGAGATCGCCGTAGTTTCCACCACCACGCCGTCGTGCTGCTGGATCTCCATCAACCTCTCCTTCCCCCTTGCTGGATCAAGTTGGAGGAGCCTCTTCCCAACCGTACGTGTGTTGAATGCGGAGGTGCCGTCCGTTCGGCACTAGGTCATCGGTGATTTGGATCACGACGAGTATGACTCCATCAACCCCGTTCTCTTGAATGCTTCCGCTCGCGATCTACAAGGGTATGTAGATGCACTCCTCTCTCCCTCATTGCTAGATGACTCCATAGATTGATCTTGGTGATGCGTAGAAAATTTTAAAATTCTACTACGTTCCCCTACAGTGGCATCATGAGCTAGGTCTATGCGTAGTTTCTATGCACGAGTAGAACACAAAGAAGTTGTGGGCGTCGATATTGTCAATTTACTTCTCATTGCTAGTCTTATCTTGATTCGGCGGCATCGTGGGATGAAGCGGCCCGGACCGACTTTACACGTACGCTTACGTGAGACTGGTTCCACCGATTGACATGCACTAGTTGCATAAGGTGGCTGGCGGGTGTCTGTCTCTCCCACTTTAGTCTGATCGGATTCGATGAAAAGGGTCCTTATGAAGGGTAAATAGAAATTGGCATATCACGTTGTGGTTTTGGCATAGGTAAGAAACGTTCTTGCTAGAAACCTATAGCAGCCATGTAAAAACTTGCAACAACAATTAGAGGACGTCTAACTTGTTTTTGCAGCATGTGCCATGTGATGTGATATGGCCAAAAGGATGTGATGAATGATATATGTGATGTATGAGATTGATCATGTTCTTGTAATAGGAATCACGACTTGCATGTCGATGAGTATGACAACCGGCAGGAGCCATAGGAGTTGTCTTAATTTATTTATGACCTGCATGTCAACATAAACGTCATGTAATTACTTTACTTTATTGCTAAAGCGTTAGCCATAGTAGTAGAAGTAATAGATGACGAGACAACTTCAAGAAGACACGATGATGGAGATCATGGTGTCATGATGGTGACAACAATGATCATGGAGCCTCGAAGATGGAGATCAAAAGGAGCAAATGATATTGGCCATATCATGTCACTATTTGATTGCATGTGATGTTTATCATGTTTTACATCTTATTTGCTTAGAACGACGGTAGCTTAAATAAGATGATCCCTCGTACTAATTTCAAGAAAGTGTTCCCCTAACTGTGCACCGTTGCGAAGGTTCGTTGTTTCGAATCACCACGTGATGATCGGGTGTAATAGATTCTAACGTTCGAATACAACGGGTGTAAGCCAGATTTACACACGCAATACACTTAGGTTAACTTGACGAGCCTAGCATGTATAGACATGGCCTCGGAACACGGAAGACCGAAAGGTCGAGCATGAGTCGTATAGAAGATACGATCAACATGAAGATGTTCACCGATGTTGACTAGTCCGTCTCACGTGATGATTGGACACGGCCTAGTTGACTCGGATCATGTTTCACTCAGATGACTAGAGGGATGTCTATCTGAGTGGGAGTTCATTGAATAATTTGATTAGATGAACTTAGTCTAAAATCTTTACAATATGTCTTGTAGATCAAATGGCCCACGTTGTCCTCAACTTCAACGCGTTCCTAGAGAAAACCAAGCTAAAAGATGATGGCAGCAACTATACGGACTGGGTCCAGAACCTGAGGATCATCCTCATAGCTGCCAAGAAAGATTATGTCCTAGAAGCACCGGTAGGTGATGCACCCATCCTAGAGAACCAAGACGTTATGAACGCTTGGCAGTCACATGCTGATGATTACTCCCTCGTTCAGTGCAGCATGCTTTACAGCTTAGAACCGGGGCTCCAAAAGCGTTTTGAGCAACACGGAGCATATGAGATGTTCGAAGAGCTGAAAATGGTTTTCCAAGCTCATGCCCGGGTCGAGAGATATGAAGTCTCCGACAAGTTCTTCAGTTGTAAGATGGAGGAAAACGGTTCTGTCAGTGAGCACATACTCAAAATGTCTGGGTTGCATAACCGCTTGACTCAGCTGGGAGTTAATCTCCCGGATGACGCGGTCATTGACGGAATCCTTCAGTCGCTTCCACCGAGCTACAAGAGCTTTGTGATGAACTTCAATATGCAGGGGATGGAAAAGACCATTCCTGAGGTATATTCAATGCTGAAATCAGCGGAGGTGGAAATCAAAAAGGAACATCAAGTGTTGATGGTGAATAAAACCACTAAGTTCAAGAAAGGCAAGGGTAAAAAGAACTTCAAGAAGGATGGCAAGGGAGTTGCCGCGCCCGGTAAGCAAGCTGCCGGGAAGAAGTCAAAGAATGGACCCAAGCCTGAGACTGAGTGTTTTTATTGCAAGGGAAGTGGTCACTGGAAGCGGAACTACCCCAAATACTTAGCGGACAAGAAGGCCGGCAACACTAAAGATATATGTGATATACATGTAATTGATGTGTACCTTACCAGTACTCGTAGTAGCTCCTGGCTATTTGATACCGGTGCGGTTGCACACATTTGTAACTCAAAGCAGGAGCTGCGGAATAAGCGGAGACTGGCAAAGGACGAGGTGACGATGCGCGTCGGGAATGGTTCCAAGGTCGATGTGATCGCCGTTGGCACGCTGCCTTTACATTTACCTACGGGATTAGTTTTAAACCTCAATAATTGTTATTTAGTGCCAGCTTTGAGCATGAACATTGTATCAGGATCTCGTTTAATTCGAGATGGCTACTCATTTAAATCCAAGAATAATGGTTGTTCTATTTATATGAGAGATATGTTTTATGGTCATGCTCCGCTGGTGAATGGTTTATTCTTAATGAATCTTGAGCGTAATGTTACACATATTCATAGTGTGAATACCAAAAGATGTAAGGTTGATAATGATAGTCCCACATACTTGTGGCACTGCCGCCTTGGTCACATAGGTGTCAAACGCATGAAGAAGCTCCATGCAGATGGACTTTTGGAGTCTCTTGATTATGAAACATTTGACACGTGCGAACCATGCCTCATGGGTAAAATGACCAAGACTCCGTTCTCAGGAACAATGGAGCGAGCAACCAACTTATTGGAAATCATACATACTGATGTGTGCGGTCCAATGAGTGTTGAGGCTCGCGGTGGCTATCGTTATGTTCTCACCCTCACTGATGACTTGAGTAGATATGGGTATGTCTACTTAATGAAACACAAGTCTGGGACCTTTGAAAAGTTCAAGGAATTTAAGAGTGAGGTTGAGAATCAACATGACAGGAAAATCAAGTTCTTGCGATCAGATCATGGGGGAGAATACTTGAGTCACGAATTTGGCACACACTTAAGGAAATGTGGAATAGTTTCACAACTCATGCCGCCTGGAACACCTCAGCGTAATGGTGTGTCCGAACGTCGTAATCGCACTCTATTGGATATGGTGTGATCTATGATGTCTCTTACCGATTTACCGCTGTCATTTTGGGCCTTTGCTTTAGAGACTGCCACATTCACTTTAAATAGGGCTCCGTCGAAATCCGTTGAGATGACACCGTATGAATTATGGTTTGGGAAGAAACCTAAGCTGTCGTTTCTAAAAGTTTGGGGATGCGATGCTTATGTCAAGAAACTTCAACCTGAAAAGCTCGAACCCAAATCGGAAAAGTGCATCTTCATAGGATACCCTAAAGAAACTATTGGGTATACCTTCTACCTCAGATCCGAAGGTAAGATCTTTGTTGCCAAGAATGGATCCTTTCTAGAGAAAGAGTTTCTCTCGAAAAAATAAGTGGGAGGAAAGTAGAACTCGATGAAGTATTACCTCTTGAACCGGTAAGTGGCGCAGCTCAAGGAAATGTTCCTGAGGTGCCTGCACCGACTAGAGAGGAAGTTAATGATGATGATCATGAAACTTCAGATCAAGTTTCTACTGAACTTCGTAGGTCCACAAGGACATGTTCCGCACCAGAGTGGTACGGCAACCCTGTCCTAGAAATCATGTTGTTAGACAATGGTGAACCTCCGAACTATGAAGAAGCGATGGCGGGCCCAGATTCCGACAAATGGCTGGAAGCCATGAAATCCGAGATAGGATCCATGTATGAAAACGAAGTATGGACTTTGACTGACTTGCCCGATGATCGGCGAGCCATAGAAAATAAATGGATCTTTAAGAAGAAGACAGGTGCGGATGGTAATGTAACCATCTATAAAGCTCGGCTTGTCGCTAAGGGTTATCAGCAAGTTCAAGGGGTTGACTACGATGAGACTTTCTCACCCGTAGCGAAGCTGAAGTCCGTCCGAATCATGTTAGCAATTGCTGCATTCTATGATTATGAGATATGGCAAATGGACGTCAAAACGGCATTCCTTAATGGTTTCCTTAAGGAAGAATTGTATATGATGCAGCCGGAAGGTTTTGTCGATCCTAAGAATGCTGACAAGGTGTGCAAGCTCCAATGCTCGATCTATGGGCTGGTGCAAGCATCTTGGAGTTGGAACATTCGTTTTGATGAGATGATCAAAGCATTTGGGTTTACGCAGACTTATGGAGAAGCCTGCATTTACAAGAAAGTGAGTGGGAGCTCTGTAGCATTTCTCATATTGTATGTGGATGACATACTGTTGATGGGAAATGATATAGAATTCTTGGAAAGCATAAAGGCCTACTTGAACAAGTGTTTTTAAATGAACGATCTTGGAGAAGCTTCTTACATATTAGGCATCAAGATCTATAGAGATAGATCGAGACGCCTCATTGGTCTTTCACAGAGTACATACCTTGACAAGATATTGAAGAAGTTCAATATAGATCAGTCAAAGAAGGGGGTTCTTGCCTGTATTGCAAGGTACGAGATTGAGCACGGCTCAATGCCCGACCACGGCAGAAGATAGAGAAAAGATGAGTGTCGTCCCCTATGCCTCGGCCATAGGGTCTATCATGTATGCTATGCTGTGTACCAGACCTGATGTAAACCTTGCCGTAAGTTTGGTAGGAAGGTACCAAAGTAATCCCGGCATGGAACACTGGACAGCCGTCAAGAATATCCTGAAGTACCGGAAGAGGACTAAGGATATGTTTCTCATTTATGGAGGTGACGAAGAGCTCGTCGTAAAGGGTTACGTCGATGCTAGCTTCGACACAGATCTGGATGACTCAAAGTCACAAACCGGATACATGTATATTTTTAATGGTGGGGCAGTAAGCTGGTGCAGTTGCAAGCAAAGCGTTGTGGCGGGATCTACATGTGAAGCAGAGTACATGGAAGCCTCGGAGGCAGCACAAGAAGCAATCTGGGTGAAGGAGTTCATTACCGACCTAGGAGTCATACCCAATGTGTCGGGCCCGATGACTCTCTTTTGTGACAAACTGGAGCTATTCCCTTGCCAAGGAGCCCAGGTTTCACAGGAAGACCAGGCATATCAAGCGTCGCTTCAACTCCATTCGTGAAAGTGTTCAAAATGGAGACATAGATATTTGTAAAGTACATACGGACCTGAATGTGGCAGATCCGTTGACTAAAACTCTCCCTAGAGCAAAACATGATCAACACCAGAACTGCATGGGTGTTCGATTCATCACAATGTAACTAGATTATTGACTCTAGTGCAAGTGGGAGACTGTTGGAAATATGCCCTAGAGGCAATAATAAAATGGTTATTATTATATTTCTTTGTTCATGATAATTGTCTATTGCTCATGCTATAATTGTGTTATCCGGAAATCGTAATACATGTCTGAATACATAGACCACAACACGTCCCTAGTGAGCCTCTAGTTGACTAGCTCGTTGATCAAAAGATAGTCATGGTTTCCTGACTATGGACATTGGATGTCATTGATAACGGGATAACATCATTAGGAGAATGATGTGATGGACAAGACCCAATCCTAAGCATAGCTCAAAGATCATGTAGTTCGTTTGTTATAGCTTTTCTGAATGTCAAGTATCATTTCCTTAGACCATGAGATTGTGCAACTCCCGGATACCGTAGGAGTGCTTTGGGTGTGCCAAATGTCACAATGTAACTGGGTGACTATAAAGGTACACTACGGGTATCTCCGAAAGTGTCTATTGGGTTGGCACGAATCGAGACTGGGATTTGTCACTCCGTATGACGGAGAGGTATCTCTGGGCCCACTCGGTAATGCATCATCATAATGAGCTCAATGTGACCAAGTGGTTGATCACGGGATCATGCATTACGGTACGAGTAAAGTGACTTGCCGGTAACGAGATTGAACAAGGTATTGGGATACCGACGATCGGGTCTCGGGCAAGTAACGTACCGATTGACAAAGGGAATTGTATACGGATTGATTGAATCATCGACATTGTGGTTCATTCGATGAGATCATCGAGGAGCATGTGGGAGCCAACATGGGTATCCAGATCCCGCTATTGGTTATTGACCAGAGAGTCGTCTCGGTCAAGTCTGCATGTCTCCCGAACCCGTAGGGTCTACACACTTAAGGTTCGGTGACGCTAGGGTTGTTGAGATATTAGTATACGGTAACCCGAAAGTTGTTCGGAGTCCCGGATGAGATCCCGGACGTCACGAGGAGTTCCGGAATGGTCCGGAGGTGAAGATTTATATATAGGAAGTCAAGTTTCGGCCATCGGGAAGGTTTTCGGGGTAATCGGTATTGTACCGGGACCACCGGAAGGGTCTCGGGGGTCCACCGGGTGGGGCCACTGGCCCCATGGGCTGAAGTGGGAGGGGAACCAGCCCCTAGTGGGCTGGTGTGCCCCCCATGGGCCTCCCCCTGCGACTAGGGTTGGAAACCCTAGGGGTGGGGACGCCCCACTTGGCTTGGGGGCACTCCACCCCCTTGGCTGCCCCCCCCCCATGGAGATTCAATCTCCTAGGGCCGGCGCCCCCCCTAGGGGTCCTATATATAGTGGGGGGAGGGAGGGCAGCCGCACCCTAACCCCTGGCGCCTCCCTCTCCCTCCTGTGACACCTCTCCTTCTCGCAGTGCTCGGCGAAGCCCTGCCGAGATCGCCGTAGTTTCCACCACCACGCCGTCGTGCTGCTGTATCTCCATCAACCTCTCCTTCCCCCTTGCTGGATCAAGTTGGAGGAGACGTCTTCCCAACCGTACGTGTGTTGAACGCGGAGGTGTTGTCCGTTCGGCACTAGGTCATCGGTGATTTGGATCACGACGAGTACGACTCCATCAACCCCATTCTCTTGAACGCTTCCACTCGCGATCTACAAGGGTATGTAGATGCACTCCTCTCTCCCTCGTTGCTAGATGACTCCATAGATTGATCTTGGTGATGCGTAGAAAATTTTAAAATTCTGCTACGTTCCCCTACAGATAAATGTTTATTATTCATGCTAGAATTGTATTAACCGGAAACATAATACATGTGTGAATACATAGACAAACAGTATGTCACTAGTATGCCTCTACTTGACTAGCTCGTTGAATCAAAGATGGTTAAGTTTCCTAGCCATAGACATGAGTTGTCATTTGATTAACGGGATCACATCATTAGAGAGTGATGTGATTGACTTGACCCATTCCGTTAGCATAGCACTTGATCGTTTAGTTTGTTGCTATTGCTTTCTTCATGACTTATACATGTTCCTATGACTATGAGAGTATGCAACTCCCGTTTACGGAAGGAACACTTTATGTGCTACCAAACGTCACAACGTAACTGGGTGATTATAAAGGTGCTCTACAGGTGTCTCCAAAGGTACTTGTTGGGTTGGCATATTTCGAGATTAGGATTTGTCACTCCGATTGTCGGAGAGGTATCTCTGGGCCCACTCGGTAATGCACATCACTATAAGCCTTGCAAGCATTGCAACTAATGAGTTAGTTGCGGGATGATGTGTTACGGAACGAGTAAAGAGACTTGCCGGTAACGAGATTGAACTAGGTATTGAGATACCGACGATCAAATCCCGGGCAAGTAACATACCGATGACAAAGGGAACAACGTATGTTGTTATGCGGTTTGACCGATAAAGATCTTCGTAGAATATGTAGGAGCCAATATGAGCATCCAGGTTCCGCTATTGGTTATTGACCGGAGACGTGTCTTGATCATGTCTACATAGTTCTCGAACACGTAGGGTCCGCACGCTTAAAGTTCGATGATGATTATATTATGAGTTTATATGTTTTGACGTACCGAAGGAGTTCGGAGTCCCGGATGAGACCGGGGACATGACGAGGAGTCTCAAAACGGTCGAGACGTAAAGATTGATATACTGAACGACTATATTCGGACATCGGAAAGGTTCCGAGTGATTCTGATATTTTCAGGAGTACCGGGGAGTTACGGGAATTCGTATTGGGCCTTAATGGGCCATACGGGAAAGGAGAGAAAGGCCTCAAAGGGTGGCCGCACCCCTCCCCATGGGCTGGTCCGAATTGGACTAGGGAGGGGGGGCGCCCCCTTCCTTCCTTCTCCTTTTTCCTTCCCTCCTACTCCGACTACATGGAAGGGCTCCTAGTTCTACTAGGAAAGGGGGAATCCTACTCCCGGTGGGAGTAGGACTCCCCTAGGGCGCGCCATAGAGAGGGCCGGCCCTCCCCCCTCCACTCCTTTATATACGGGGGCAGGGGGCACCCCAAAGACACAACAATTGATCTCTTCATCTCTTAGCCGTGTGCGGTGCCCCCCTCCATCATAATCCACCTCAGTCATATCGTAGCGGTGCTTAGGCGAAGCCCTGCGTCGGTAGAACATCATCATTGTCACCACGCCGTCGTGCTGACGAAACTGTCCCTCAACACTTGGCTGGATCGGACTTCGAGGGACGTCATCGAGTTGAACGTGTGCAGAACTCGGAGGTGCCGTGCGTTCGGTACTTGATCGGTCGGATCGTGAAGACGTACAACTACATCAACTGCGTTGTGCTAACGCTTCCGCTTTCGGCCTACGAGGGTACGTGGACAACACTCTCCCCTCTCGTTGCTATGCATCACCATGATCTTGCGTGTGCGTAGGAATTTTTTTGAAATTACTATGTTCCCCAACAGTGGTATCAGAGCCAGGTTTTATGCGTTGATATAATATGCATGAGTAGAACGCAAGTGGGTTGTGGGCGATATAAGTCATACTGCGTACCAGCATGTCACACTTTGGTTCGGCGGTATTGTTGGATGAAGCGGCCCGGACCGACATTATGCGTACGCTTACGCGAGACTAGTTTTACCATCGTGCTATGCACACAGATGACTAGCGGGTGTCAGTTTCTCCAACTTTAGTTGAACCGAGTGTGGCTACGCCCGGTCCTTGCGAAGGTTAAAACAACACCAACTTGACAAACTATCGTTGTGGTTTTGATGCGTAGGTAAGAACGGTTCTTGCTAAGCCCGTAGCAGCCACGTAAAACTTGCTACAACAAAGTAGAGGACGTCTAACTTGTTTTTGCAGGGCATGTTGTGATGTGGTATGGTCAAGACGTGATGAGATATAAGTTGTTGTATAAGATGATCATATTTTGTTGAAGTTATTGGCAACTGGCAGAAGCCTTATGGTTGTCTCTTTATTGCATAAGATGCAAGCGCCAAATAATTGCTTTACTTTATCGCTATGCGATAGCAATAGTTGCAAGAGCAATAGTTGGCGAGACGACCATATGACGACACATTGATATAGATCAAGATGATGGAAATCATGGTTTCATGCCGGTGACGATGGAAATCATGACGATGCTTTGGAGATGGAGATCAAAGACACAAGATGATGATGGCCATATCATGTCACACATTTTTGATTGCATGTGATGTTTATCTTTTATGCATCTTATCTTGCTTTGATTGACGGTAGCATTGTAAGATGATCTCTCACTAAATTTCAAGATAAAAAGTGTTCTCCCTGAGTATGCACCGTTGCCAAAGTTCGTCATGCCCAAACACCACGTGATGATCGGGTGTGATAAGCTCTACGTCCATCTACAACGGGTGCAAGCCAGTTTTGCACACGCAGAATACTCAGGTTAAACTTGACGAGCCTAGCATATGCAGATATGGCCTCGGAACACTGAGACCGAAAGGTCGAGCGTGAATCATATAGTAGATATGATCAAGATAGTGATGTTCACCATTGAAAACTACTCCATTTCACGTGATGATCGGTTATGGTTTAGTTGACTTGGATCACGTGATCACTTAGAAGATTAGAGGGATGTCTTTCTAAGTGGGAGTTCTTAAGTAATATGATTAATTGAACTTAAATTTATCATGAACTTAGTCCTGGTAGTATTAGCATATCTATGTTGTAGATCAATAGCTCGCGTTTAGCTCCCCTGTTTTATTTTTGATACGTTCCTAGAGAAAACTAAGTTGAAAGATGTTAGTAGCAATGATCCAGATTGGATCCGTGATCTGAGGTTTATCCTCATTGCTGCATAGAAGAATTATGTCCTTGATGCACCACTAGGTGACAAACCTATTGCAGGAGCAGATGCAGATGTTATGAACATTTGGCTAGCTCAATATGATAACTACTTGATAGTTTAGTGCACCATGCTTAAACGGCTTAGAATCGGGACTTCAAAAACGTTTTGAACGTCATGGACCATATGAGATGTTCCAGGATTTGAAGTTAATATTTCAAGTAAATACCCGAGTTGAGAGATATGAAGTCTCCAGCAAGTTCTATAGCTAAAAGATGGAGGAGAATAGCTCAAGCAGTGAGCATGTGCTCAGATTGTATGGGTACTACAATCGCTTGAATCAAGTGGGAGTTAATCTTCCAGATAAAATAGTGATTGACAGAATTCTCTAGTCACCATCACCAAGTTAGTAGAACTTCGTGATGAACTATAATATGCAAGGGATAACGGAAACAATTCCCAAGCTCTTCGTGATGCTGAAATCGACGAAGGTAGAAATCAAGAAAAGCATCAAGTGTTGATGGTAAACAAAACCACTAGTTTTAAGTAAAGGGACAAAGGGAAGAAAGGGGAACTTCAAGAAGAACGGCAAGCAAGTTGCCGCTCAAGTGAAAAACCCAAGTCTGGACCTAAGCCTGAAACTGAGTGCTTCTACTGCAAAGGGACTGGTCACTGGAAGCGTAACTACCCCAAGTAATTGGCGGATAAGAAGGATGGCAAAGTGAACATAGGTATATTTGATATACATGTTATTGATGTGTACTTTACTAGTGTTTATAGCAACCCCTCAGTATTTGATACTAGTTCAGTTGCTAAGAATAGTAACTCGAAACGGGAGTTGTAGAATGAATAGAGACTAGTTAAGGGTGAAGTGACGATGTGTATTGGAAATGGTTCCAAGATTGATATGATCATCATCGCACACTCTCTATACTTTCGGGATTAGTGTTAAACCTAAAATAAATGTTATTTAGTGTTTGCGTTGTGCATGAATATGATTGGATCATGTTTATTGCAATACGGTTATTCATGTAAGTTAGAGAATAATTGATGTTCTGTTTACATGAATAAAACCTTCTATGGTCATACACCCAATGAAAATGGTTTTTTGGATCTCGATCATGGTGATACACATTTTCATACTATTGAAGCCAAAAGATGCAAAGTTAATAATGATAGTACAACTTATTTGTGGCACTGCCGTTTAGGTTATATTGGTGTAAAGCGCATGAAGAAAATCCATGTTGATGGGCTTTTGGAATCACTTGATTATGAATCAGTTGATGCTTGCGAACCATGCCTCATGGGCAAGATGACTAAGACTCCGTTCTCCGGAACAATGGAGCGAGCAACAGATTTGTTGGAAATCATACATACCGATGTTTGTGGTCCGTTGAGTATTGAGGCTCGCGGCAGGTATCATTATTTTCTGATCTTCACAGATGATTTGAGCAGATATGAGTATATCTACTTGATGAAACACAAGTCTGAAACATTTGAAAAAGTTCAAAGAATTTCAGAGTGAAGTGGAGAATCATCGTAACAAAAATAAAAGTTTTTACGATATGATCGCAGAAGTAAAATATTTAAGTTACGAGTTTGGCCTTCAGTTAAAACAATGTGAAATAGTTTCACTACTCACGCCACCTGGAACACCACAGTATAATGGTGTGTCCGAACGTCGTAACCGTACTTTATTAGATATGGTGTGATCTATGATGTCTCTTACCAATTTACCACTATCATTTTGGGGTTATGCATTAGAGACAGCTACATTCACGTTAAAAAGGGCACCATCTAAATCTGTTGAGACGACACCGTATGAACTATGGTTTGGCAAGAAACCTAAGTTGTCGTTTCTTAAGGTTTGAGGTTGCAATGCTTATGTGAAAAAGTTTCAACCTGATAAGCTCAAACCCAAATCGGAGAAGTGTGTCTTCATAGGATACCCAAAAGAAAATATTGGGTACACCTTCTATCACAGACCCAGAGGCAAGATATTCAGTGCTGAGAATGGATCCTTTCTAGAGAAGGAGTTTCTCTCGAAAGAAGTGAGTGGGAGGAAAGTAGAACTTAATGAGGTAACTGTACCTGCTCCCTTATTGGAAAGTAGTTCATCACAGATATCTGTTCATGTGGCTACTACACCAATTAGTGAGGAAGCTAATGATGATGATCATGTAACTTCAGATCAAGTTACTAACAAACCTTATAGGTAAACCAAAGTGAGGTCCACACCAGAGTGGTACGATAATCCTGTTCTGGAGGTCATTTTACTTGACCATGACGAACCTACGAACTATGAGGAAGCGATGATGAGCCCAGATTCCGCGAAATGGCTTGAGGCCATGAAATCTGATATGAGATCCATGTATAAGAACAAAGTACAGACTTTGATTGACTTGTCCAAAGATCGGCGAGCCATTGAGATTAAATGGATCTTCAAGAGGAAGACGGGCGCTGATAGTAGTGTTACTATCTACAAAGCTAGAATGTTCGCAAAAGGTTTTCGACAAGTTCAAGGTGTTGACTACGATGAGAGTTTCTCACTCGTATCTATGTTTAAAGTTTGTCCGAATCATGTTAGCAATTGCCACATTTTATGAAATATGGCAAATGGATAAACAAAACTACATTCCTTAATGGATTTATTAAAGAAGAGTTGTATAGGATGCAACCAAAAGTTTTGTCAATCCTAAAGGTACTAACAAAATATGCAAGCTCTAGCGATCCATCTATGGACTGGTGCAAGCATCTCGGAGTTGGAATATACGCTTTGATAAGTTGATCAAAGCATATAGTTTTATACAGACTTGCGGTGAAGCCTGTATTTACAAGAAAGTGAGTGGGAGCACTACAGCATTTTTGATAAGTATATGTGAATCACATATTGTTGATCAGAGATAATGTAGAATTATTCTCCAAAGCATAAAGGAATGTTTGAAAGGAGTTTTTCAAAGAAAGACCTCGGTGAAGTTGCTTACATATTGAGCATCAAGATCTATAGAGATAGATCAAGACGCTGGATAAGTTTTTCAATGAGTACATACCTTGAAAAGATTTTGAAGTAGTTCAAAATGGAACAAACAAAGAAGGAGTTCTTGCATGTGTTACAGGGTGTGAAGTTGAGTAAGACTCAAAACCCAACCACGGCAAAAGATAGAGAGAGAGTGAAAGACATTCCCTATGCCTCGGCCATAGGTTCTATAAAGTATGCCATGCTGTGTACCAGACCTATTGTATACCCTGCCCTGAGTTTGGCAAGGGAGTACAATAGTGATCTAGGAGTAGATCACTGGACATTGGTCAAAATTATCCTTAGTGGAATAAGGATATGTTTCTCGATTATGGAGGTGACAAAAGGTTCGTCATAAAGGGTTACGTCAATGCAAGTTTTGACACTGATCCAGATGACTCAAAGTCTCAATCTGGATACATATTGAAAGTGGGAGCAATTAGCTAGAGTAGCTCCGTGCAGAGCATTGTTGACATAGAAATTTGCAAAATACATATGGATCTGAATGTAGAAGACCCGTTGACTAAATTTCCCTCACAAGCAAAACATGATCACACCTTAGTACTCTTTGGGTATTAATCACATAGCGATGTGAACTAGATTATTGACTCTAGTAAACCCTTTGGGTGTTGTTCACATGACGATGTGAACTATGGGTGTTAATCACATGGTGATGTGAACTATTGATGTTAAATCACATGGCGATGTGAACTAGATTATTGACTCTAGTGCAAGTGGGAGGCTGAAGGAAATATGCCCTAGAGCTAGAGGCAATAATAAAGTTGTTATTTATATTTTCTTATATCATGATAAATGTTTATTATTCACGCTAGAATTGTATTAACCGGAAACTTAGTACATGTGTGAATACATGGACAAACAGAGTGTCCCTAGTATGCCTCTACTTAACTAGCTCGTTAATCAAAGATGGTTAAGTTTCCTAGCCATGGACATGTGTTGTTATTTGATGCACGGGATCACATCATTAGAGAATGATGTGATGGACAAGACCCATCCGTTAGCTTAGCATAATGATCGTTCAGTTTTATTGCTACTGATTTCTTCATAACTTATACATGTTCCTCTGACTATGAGATTATGCAACTCCCGTTTACCGGAGGAACACTTTGTGAGCTACTGAACGTCACAACGTAACTCGGTATTATAAAGGTGCTCTACAGGTGTCTCCAAAGGTACTTGTTGGGTTGGCGTATTTCGAGATTAGGATTTGTCACTCCGATTGTCGGAGAGGTATCTCCGGGCCCACTCGGTAATGCACATCACTATAAGCCTTGTAAGAATTGCAACTAATGAGTTAGTTGCGGGATGATGTGTTACGGAACGAGTAAACAGACTTGCTGGTAACGAGATTGAACCAGGTATTGAGATACTGACGATCGAATCCCGGGCAAGTAACATACCGATGACAAAGTGAACAACGTATGTTGTTATGCGGTTTGACCGATAAAGATCTTTGTAGAATATGTAGGAGCCAATATGAGCATCCAGGTTCCGCTATTGGTTATTGACCGGAGACGTGTCTCGGTCATGTCTACATAGTTCTCGAACACGTAGGGTCCGCATGCTTAAAGTTCGATGACGGTTATATTATGAGTTTATGTGTTTTGATGTAGCGAAGGAGTTCAGAGTCCCGGATGAGATCGGTGACATGACGAGGAGTCTCGAAATGGTCGAGACATAAAGATCGATATATTGGACGACTATATTCGAACATCGGAAAGGTTCCGAGTGATTCGGATATTTTTGGGAGTACCGGGGAGTTACGGGAATTCGTATTGGGCCTTAATGGGCCATACGGGAAAGGAGAGAAAGGCCTCAAAGGGTGGTCGCACCCCTCCCAATGGGCTGGTCCGAATTGGACTAGGGAGGGGGGCGCCCCCTTCCTTCCTTCTCCTTTTCCCTTCCCGTTCCTTCCCTCCTACTCCTACTACTTGGAAGGGCTCCTAGTTCTACTAGGAAAGGGGAAATCCTACTCCCGGTGGGAGGAGGACTCCCCTAGGGTGCGCCATAGAGAGGGCCGGCCCTCCCCCTCCTCCACTCCTTTATATACGGGGGAATGGGCACCCCAAAGACACAACAATTAATCTCTTGATATCTTATCCGTGTGCGGTGCCCCCCTCCACCATAATCCACCTCAGTCATATCGTAGCGGTGCTTAGGCGAAGCCCTGCGTTGGTAGAACATCATCATCGTCACCACGCCGTCGTGCTAATGAAACTCTCCCTCAACACTCGGCTGGATCGGAGTTCGAGGGACATCATCGAGTTGAACATGTGCAGAACTCGGAGGTGCCGCGCGTTCGGTACTTGATCGGTCGGATCGTGAAGATGTACAACTACATCAACCGCGATGTGCTAACGCTTCCGCTTTCGGTCTACGAGGGTACGTGGATAACACTCTCCCCTCTCGTTGCTATGCATCACCATGATCTTGCGTGTGCGTAGGATTTTTTTTGAAATTACTACGTTCCCCAACACCAGCTTAGTCCGATGCATGTGCACTATTATTATTATCCACACTATTCGGTCGTGCAAGTGATAGGCAATAATGATGATATATGATGAACTTATTGAGATGAGAAAAGCTGGTATGAACTCGACCTCTCTTGTTTTTGTAAATGTGATTAGTTCATCATTTCTGATTCGGCCTATTATGAATAAACATGTTTGCAATGACAATTAGAGATTATAGTTGCTTATGCCATGCTTAATTAGCTAGAAGCTTATAATGGTTTACCTTGTGTGCCAACATGCTATTAAAATGGTTGTGATGTGGTATGATAGGGTGGTATCCTCTTTTGAACGATTCGAGTGGCTTGACTTGGCACATGTTCACGCATGTAGTTGAAACAAAATCAACATAGCCTCTACGATATTCATGTTCATGGTGCATTATATCCTACTCATGCTTGCATTCGGTGTTGATTAATTTTAATGCATGTTCATGACTATTGTCGCTCTCTAGCTGGTCGCTTCCTAGTCTTTTTCTAGCCTTCACTTGTACTAAGCGGGAATACTGCTTGTGCATCCAACTCCATAAACCTCAAAGTTGTTCCATATGAGTCCACCATACCTACCTATATACGGTATCTACCTGCCGTTCCAAGTAAATTTGTATGTGCCAAACTCTAATCCTTCAAATAAACATTCTGTTTTGTATGCTCGAATAGCTCATGTATCAACTAGGGATGTCTGTATCTTCCATGCTAGGCGGGTTATTCTCAAGAGGAGTGGACTCCGCTCCTCACTCACAAGAAAATGGCTGGTCATCGGGATGCCCAGTCCCATGCTTTATGCAAATCAAATCAAAATAACTGCAAACAAAACTCCCCCGGGACTCTTCTTAGTTGGAGGCACTCGTTGTTTCGAGCAAGCCAAGGATTGATGCTTGTTGGTGGAGGGGGATTATAAACTTTACCATTCTATTTGGGAACCACCTATAATGTGTGTAGCATGGAAGATATCGAGATCTCTCGGTTGTTATGTTCACAAAGAAAGTATACTGCTCAAAATATTATTCATATCTATTTCAAAACTGAGCTCTGGCACCTCTACAAGTCCCTGCTTCCCTCTGCGAAGGGCCTATCCATTTACTTTTATGTTGAGTCATCATCCTCTTATTAAAAAGCACCAGTTGGAGAGCACCGTTGTCATTTGCATTCATTACTGTAAGTTTACATTGAGTATGACTTGACTGGATCTCTTTTACCATGAATTACAATGTCTATTCAGTCCTTGATCTTTAAAGGTGCTCTGCATTTATGTTTTGCGGTCTCAGAAAGGGCTAGCGAGATACCATCTTGTTATATCATATCATGATTATTTTGAGAAAGTGTTGTCATCCGAGATTTATTATTATTGCTCGCTAGTTGATTATGTCATCGATATGAGTAAACATGAGACCAAAGTGTTACTTTGATATGGTTAGTTCATAATCTTTGCTGAAAACATGAATGCTGGCTTTACATATTTACAACAACAAGAGCAAACAGAGTTTGTGAAAGTTTTTCTTTATCACTTTCAGTTTATCAACTGAATTGCTTGAGGACAAGCAAAGTTTTAAGCTTGGGGGAGTTGATACATCTCCGTCGTATCTACTTTTCCCAACACTTTTGCCCTTGTTTTGAACTCTAACTTGCATGATTTGAATGGAACTAACCCGGACTGACGCTGTTTTCAGCAGAATTGCCATGGTGTTATTTTTGTGCAGAAATAAAAGTTCTCGGAATGACCTGAAAATCAACGGAGAATTATTTTGGAATATATAAAAAATACTGGAAGAAAGATCCACGTCAGGGGGCCTCCACCTGTCCACGAGGGTGGGCGCGCGCCCTACCCCCCTGGGCGCGCCCCCTGCCTCATGGGCCCCCTGACGCTCCACCGACCTCAACATTGACTCCATATATTCACTTTCGGGGAGAAAAAACCAGAGAGAAGGATTCATCGCATTTTACGATACGGAGCCACCGCCAAGCCCTAAACTCTCTCGGGAGGGCTGATCTGGAGTCCGTTCGGGGCTCCGGAGACGGGAATCCGTCGCCATCATCATCATCAACCTTCCTCCATCACCAATTTTATGATGCTCACCGCCATGTGTGAGTAATTCCATCGTAGGCTTGCTGGACGGTGATGGGTTGGATGAGATTTATCATGTAATCGAGTTAGTTTTGTTAGGGTTTTATCCCTAGTGTCCACTATGTTCTGAGATTGATGTTGCTATGACTTTGCTATGCTTAATGCTTGTCACTAGGGCCCGAGTGCCATGATTTCATATCTGAACCTATTATGGTTTCATCAATATATGAGAGTTCTTGATCCTATCTTGCAAGTCCATAGTCACCTATTATGTGTTATGATCCGGCAACCCTGAAGTGACAATAATCGGGACCACTCCCGGTGATGACCGTAGTTTGAGGAGTTCACGTATTCACTATGTGTTAATGCTTTGTTCCGGTACTCTATTAAAAGGAGGCTTTAATATCCCTTAGTTTGCATTAGGACCCCGCTGCCACGGGAGGGTAGGATAAAAGATGTCATGCAAGTTCTTTTCCATAAGCACCTATGACTATATTCGGAATACATGCCTACATTACATTGATGAACTGGAGCTAGTTCTGTATCACCCTAGGCTATGACTGTTACATGATCAATCGCATCCGGCATAATTCTCCATCACCGATCCAATGTGATAGGTGGGAACCCGATGAACGAGTTCATGCCCGAGGGTGGCCCGATCTTCATGTCGTAGGATCGAATCGGGAGGGATAACTAGCTGCAAGCAGCCGGGATAGCTAGCTTTATACCTGCCAAGGTTGGATGCAACCAATACGTTGGGGATGGCTAACCGAAGCTATCAGAACTCCAACCCGCTGTCCGAACAATCGCAGAACCACAAACCGGGACTAATCCACACAAAACGGCCGGAACCGTAGAGCATGAACTAGGGGGAACCAGAGGCTCATTCTCGCGAATCCGAATGAACTCACAAGAGCAAAGGTAGCAAGATCTCTCGGATCTTTCTAGCAGTCTTGCTGCATAAGCTTGTAGCTGAATGGTTTGACAAAAGGTTTCCTAGAGGATGGGGGAGATGGGGTTTTATAGCAAGGACAACCCCCCTTGGCTAGGTGTGAAAGTGGTTTCAAAAGTAAACAGGTTTGCATGACTTTCTTGGGGGAATAAGCAGTCAACTTTGGGAGTTGTTGGAGAGCTCCTCGGAAATTCGCGAAGCCTTGATAGCATGAACACCTTCCACGAGAATGACTACAACTTTTGACTCACAACTCCAAATGATGTGAGGTTTTTTGCATTGGAAAGATAATGTGATGGAGTTTCTGGTGATGTACCCCTATGGCCCCGTCTCTCCACCATATGGGTGTGGCACAAAGAAACATCAGAGGTAAAATATGACAGCATCAGCTTCACTTGAAACTTGTTTTCTCCAAACTTTTTCCTCCAAAGCGGTTGCTCCAAAAGCTCATAGGTTGTTGGATTTCTTCCATGTGATACCTAAGTTCAACCAATAACAATGAAGATGAAAGTGCAGCCATTTGGTCAAGATTGTGGTATGAACTTAAGTTAGCATTCACCTGGCCATATGTTTGCTTGATTCGGCTTAGTAATTATTTCCAACTAAATTGTGCACTTTTCTGAAATGTCATGTATGATGTATGTCGCGGTTCTAACTCTGACAGTGATGTAGGGGGGTGAGTATGGAGAGGCTAGATCCTAGCTATTGGGAAGTTGTTACACGCGAGGTTTACGAGTTCAGGCCCTTCTCGGAGGAAGTAATAGCCCTACGTCTCGGAGCCCGGAGGCGGTCGACTGGATTATGCGTGTATAGATTACAGGGGTGCGAACCCTGCTTACTGAGGAGGGGGGTGGCTTATATAGAGTTCGCCGGCTCCCTCCTGCCCCCAGTAATGCAGGGTTTAAGGTACATTTAAGGTCGGGCGTTACTGGTAACACCCCTAATAAAGAGCTATAATGACCATAAAGACTACTTAACAGCTGACCGTTTGCCTGCGGAGTGACTATAGATCTCCCGGCGGTCAAGTGGTTGGCTTCATGGTCGAGTGTCTTGAACCTGTCGAGTGGGATGCCTTCAAGTCGATTGAAAGGTGATTTCTCCCAAGGGTGTCCTAGAGTAGGACTCTTCGGTCAGGTCCGTGTCCCTACCCTAGGTACATGTCTTCATCATTAGCCCCCGAATGGATCGAGGTTAGAGTGGGGAAAGAGTTGGAGATCTTTCCGACTGGTTCTTCGGGCTATGTGAGCGCCTCGTTTCGGGACAATCATCACGGATGACGTTGTCAACCCTTTTCAGTCGCCTTGATCCATTACAGGCCTTCCGTCGAGTGAATTTCTTTGTTTGTGCCATACCGAGTGCCGGCGCGATCGGGGTCTTCTGTTTTTTAGCAAGTTGTTCTGCGGCCCGCGGATGTCGCGGGATTTGGATTTTGGGAAGCGCGCGGGACGGGAGCAGCCGCAGTAATCGGAAGCGATAAAGCGGAAGTTCCTCGATCTCTGCGTCGCCTTTTTCGCCACGTACTGCGCGCGCGTCTGTTGCGGGATTTGACTGGATGGCCTGGGCCTATCGGTCAGCCACTCAGGAGCGGCCCCTTATAAGTTGCCGGCTCGGGGTTTCCAAGCCGTGCGCCCTTTTCTCCTTCCTTCTTCCTCTCTCCCTTTGCCAGTCTCTCTGCTACCTCCGCTCTCGCCCGAACGCCGCGAGCCCGTGCGAGATCTCTCCGGCGACGATGGTGAAGGGCAAGACCACCGCTTTGGAGCGCGCGAAGAAGGCGGCGGCGGCGGGGAAAGCGAAGAGATCTGCTCGGGGCGGATCCTCCTCCAGGACCGCTCTGCCCAAAGGTTGGATCCAGGGCGACTGGATGCCCTCGGTGCTCCGGCAAGAGGATCTTGACGACATGGTCGAGGGGGGAGCCATTCCCCACGAAGCTGCGCGTCTTCCGGAGGGAGAGATCGAACCTCAACCCCGTGACGGTGAGTGCGTGCTCCTAGCCACCCACATCGACCAAGGGTTTTCTCTGCCGCCCCATCCTTTCTTCCGGAGTTTCTTGAATTTCTTCGGAGCGCAGCTCCATCACTTTACCCCCAACTCCACAGTCTATCTTGCCGCGTTCATTTCCATGTGCGAGGCCTTCCTGGGTTGTCGTCCGCATTGGGGGCTTTTCAAGCATATTTTCACTTGCCGCTCTCAGTCGGTTAAAAAGGCCAAGTCGAGTGATGAAAAGACGCAAGTGATCCAGCTGTGCGGGGGCCTGGCAATCCAGACGAGGGGGAAGAGCTGTTTTCCCTCTATCACCTTCCCGGAGTCGGTTCGCGGCTGGCAGTCGACCTGGTTCTACTGCCAGGACCAGGCGACCCCCGGACAGTCGACTGGTCTTCCTCCTTTCTCCCTCGACCGAGCCGAGAAGCCTGTCTCTCTGAAAGTCACGCCGGAGGAAAGGGCCCAGGTCAAGGTGTTGGCGGGTCGAGTGGTTGAGCTTGTCCGTGAGGGGGTGACTGGGATGGACCTGTTAGAGGTCTTTCTCCAGAGGCGCATTCAACCGCTCCAGGCGCGAGACCACCCGATGTGGCTGTATTCTGGCCTTGACGACACCACTCGGATCCACCCGGAGGAGGTCACCGATGAGATGCTGGAGGGGTGGCTGTCAAGTATCATGGGGAACAAAGACAACCCTCGAGGAGCCAGAAGGGTAATTCCACTCGACAACTCATATGAAGTGGACCAGGTATGTCTTTGTGTCGGATATTTGGTCTTCTGTATTGGTCTTCTTTGGATAAGTCGATTGACTTTCGTCCTGTCTGTTGTCTTCCAGGCGACCACTGAGATGTAATCGACGCCCAACGGGGCACAAGGGTCGACTGAGGAAGGTGAGGGGAGCAGAGGCGAGAGCGGGGACGACCAGGTCGAGTGGGAGTCCGACGGTGAGGGAGAGGAGGGCGACGACATCTTCTCCAGTGAGGAGGACGAGGAGGCTGAACCCTCCCGCCCGGAGGGACGGTCCAAGCTCGCCCACGATCCAGCGCAGGAACATGGCAAGGCGGCCGCTCCTGTTGGGTAGTCGTCGAAACGCCCTCGGACTTCTTCTCCTCCGCCGACCGGGAAGGCTCCCAAGCACCCACGAACGGCGCCATCTAAACCGCCCAAGGCCTTGCCCAAAATGAAGATAGCTGTTCCCACCATTTCGGGGTAACAACAACACTTGCTTTCCTTTGTCGACTGTGGACGGATCCTTGGTCGATTCACTGGGCCAACTGACTTACTTTCGAGATTTGCAGTGGTGCAACTTCTGAGGTCTCCGCCAGGAACAACGACCAAGAGATGGAGGACGCTGTCACCTCTAACCCTGGTACGATCACTGCCGTCCTGCTTACGAGTCGACTGAAGCATTGGTCGATTGAATGTTTTCCTTGCAGCTCCTCCTCATGTTATCGACCTCCCGGACGACGACGACAACACACCACTGAGGGTGAAGAGGAAGAAGAAGGTGTTGGCTGGCAAGGCTCCGCAATCCACTCCCGCGCCTGAGGCTGCAGTTCGGGATGATGGCGAACCCACTCGGGCTTCCGTGACTTTCGCTGTTCCTTTGACGAGTGCGCAGCCTTCAGCGTCGACTGCAGATCCGTCTTCGCTTTTTGCTGCGTACCCCGTCCCTGAGGACCAAGCGGCTGCTGCGAAGGAGGCTGTACGCCAGGCTGGAGTCATGATGGAGCAGGTAAAAGTGGCTCGGGAGGCTTGCCAGGCGGCTTACGACGCAAGCTCGGCTCTTCAGAGCAATGTCCAGGTCAGTCGACTTCAACACTTGATCTGTTTTGGTATGTTCTTTGAAGAATCTCTTTTCGAAGATCTTTAAGTTTGTACACCCACTGGGTGTTTTTTTTTATGGACGAGTGGGGGCACGCTAAATGCACCCACTGGGTGTAGTCCCCGAGACTACGGTCGACTGCTGGCGGTCGGCTGTAGTCTTTAAATTGAGTCGTAGTTGAGTTTCTTCGCTCTGTCTGATCGGGCCATGTCGAATGGAAGTCGACTGCGGGCAGTCGACGTCTTTCTCTCTTTTTTTTACTGGGTGTAGGCTTATTGTCTCTCAGCTGCTTCGGAAGCAACTTGTCTTTGACTCGACTTCAGGGGTCGGTCGGGTGGGATACGAACCGGTGGGGCCACGCTAAGTGCACCCACTGGGTGTAGTCCCCGAGACTATGGTGGACTGCGGGCAGTCGACCGTAGTCTTAGTATTTATTGTCTTTGTTGCTCTTCTTCTTTTTTTTACTGAGATTGCAACTCCTCCCCTTCGACTTCAGAAATCTTGTGATCTTGGAACCCGCTTGGCTGACTTGGAGAAGCAGCAAATTCAAATGAACCTTGATCTGGAGCTGGCCAGGACAGAACTGCAGACGGTCAGAGACGGCGCCGCAGGTAAGACGTCTTTGTCGACTGGTTAGTTTTTAGGCTTGAGTATCTTTTCGCTTTCTCCGACTCAATCATCATTTTTTGCAGAAAAACTGAAAGAAGCTCTGGCGAAGAAGGATCAGGACTTGGCCGCTGCCCGTAAGGAGGCTGATGACAAGACCGCTTTGGCCGCACAGAAGCTAGCTTCGGTCGACCACTTAGAACAAGAGAATTCCAAGCTCAAGACCGCTCTGAATGAAGCCAACACGGAGTGTTCACGTTGGAAGAAGGAGAACCTCACCCTGAGCGAGAAGCTGGAAGGCCTCGCTCGCGGGAGAAACGACCTGGAGAGCTACTTGGGGAGCCTCGCCAAGAAGTTGTACCTTAAGCTTGAAGGTGCGCATTCAGTTCCGACTGGTTTTTGAGTCGACTCATTCTGTGAAAACTGTCTTATCCTTGAATCTTGTATGCAGAACTTTGCCAGAATTTTGAAGAGGAGACCAGTCAAGTGGAGCCGAGCTTGGACCCTGTTAACTCTCTTGTGAAGGACGAGGCCGCAATGAACGTGCTCCGTCTGGAGTCTCGTGTTGACGGCGTCGTGGATTACTTGGCTCGATTGAAGGTTGCCATGACGCGGATCGACCCGACACTTTGGCCGGAATCTACGCTCTAGAATGATCTCGAGTCTCTGATGACTCGACTCAATGGAATCTCTGACCGAGTGCAGGAGTGGAAGAAGTCTTCAGCTCGGTGCGGCGCTGACGTGGCTCTGTCCCTGGTCCGCGTCCATTGTAAGGAGGTGCGGGAGGAGAAGCTGGCCGCCATCCAAGTCGCCAACACGAGGAAGCACAACTTCCAGGACTTCATGGAGACATTTATTGCTGCTGCTACCCGCATCGCAGATGGGATCGACTTGGATGAGTTCGTGGCCCCTGCCAGTCCTCCTCCTCCTGAGGAATGAAAAAACTTGCCTCGGAATGCCGAGTGTATTTTGTAAACCGTTAAACTCTGCCTTAAATTTGCCTCGGAATGCCGAGTGGAAGTGTAACAGTTAAACTCTGCCGAGCCGGGGGCTCGAGTACTTTGACCTGAGGTTTCTAGGACCTTTTAGGCTTTATCCGTAATTGATTTGTCGTTGAATCTCTTTGTGGATGACCCGTCGAGTGGGATTTGATCTTCACTCGAAGTAACTTTGTGTCTGTGGTGCAGCTCCGAAGGAGAAGGTGGCAGTCGACCTGCCCCTCGTCGTCCTTGGGACACGAGAAATGTTTTCACACTTAGGCGAGCGCTGGGCTGCAGCTAAGTCTCCGAGCGGGAGGTTTGCTCTCGCTCGGTAGGGTTTTAAACTTAGGCGAGTGCTGACTGCAGCTAAGTCTCTTCGTAAGAGAACTTAGGCGAGTGCTGGACTGCAGCTAAGCCCCCGAGTGGGAGGTTTGCTCTCCACTCAGTAGGATTTTTCAAACTTAGGCGAGTGCTGACCGCAGCTAAGTCTCTTCGTAAGAGAACTTAGGCGAGTGCTGGACTGCAGCTAAGCCCCCGAGTGGGAGGTTTGCTCTCCACTCAGTAGGATTTTTCAAACTTAGGCGAGTGCTGACCGCAGCTAAGTCTCTTCGTAAGAGAACTTAGGCGAGTGCTGGACTGCAGCTAAGCCCCCGAGTGGGAGGTTTGCTCTCCACTCGGTAGGATTTTTCAAACTTAGGCGAGTGCTGACCGCAGCTAAGTGTCTTCGTAGGAGAACTTAGGCGAGTGCTGGACTGCAGCTAAGCCCCCGAGTGGGAGGTTTGCTCCCCACTCGGTAGGATTTTTCAAACTTAGGAGAGTGCTGACCGCAGCTAAATCTCTTCGTAAGAGAACTTAGGCGAGTGCTGGACTGCAGCTAAGCCCCCGAGTGGGAGGTTTGCTCTCCACTCGGTAGGATTTTTCAAACTTAGGCGAGTGCTGACCGCAGCTAAGTTTCTTTGTAAGAGGACTTAGGCGAGTGCTGGACTGCAGCTAAGCCCCCGAGTGGGAGGTTTGCTTTCCACTCGGTAGGATTTTTTTTTAAACTTAGGCGAAACGGGTTCGCGGCTAAGTCACCCACTGGGGGTTCTCGCATGTAAACAGAAGTGACAGCAATCGTTGGAACACTCTTGACTTTGATAAAAATGAACTGCGGAAGTTTCTCTTATTACATCTTTATGGGAAGGAACTTAAGTATAAAAGGGGCGGAGTAGTTCCGCATTCCAAGCTCGCGGCTCGTCAATCTGGCGATCAACATTGTAGAGGTGATACGCTCCGTTGTGGAGGACTCTGGTGATGATGAAGGGGCCTTCCCAAGTAGGAGCAAGCTTGTGTGGTTTCTGTTGATCCACTCGGAGGACCAAATCTCCTTCTTGGAAGGCTCGACTCTTCACATGTCGGGCATGGAATCGACGCAAGTCTTGCTGATAAATGGTCGATCTGATCATGGCCATCTCTCTTTCTTCTTCCAGGAGGTCTACTGCATCTTGCCGAGCCTGTTCTGCTTCATCTTCGGTGTAAAGCTCGACTCGGGGAGCGTTGTGAAGGAGATCACTTGGCAGAACGGCTTCGGCTCCATAAACAAGAAAGAACGGGGTTCTTCCAGTCGACCGATTAGGGGTGGTCCTTAATCCCCACAGAACTGACGGAAGCTCGTCGACCCAGGCACCTGCTGCGTGCTTGAGATCACGCATTAGCCGAGGCTTTAGTCCTTTGAGGATCAGACCATTTGCTCTTTCAGCTTGTCCATTCGACTGGGGATGGGCGACTGACACATAGTCGACACGAGTGCCTTGAGAGGCGCAAAAGGCTCTGAACTGGTCTGAATCGAAGTTTGACCCATTGTCAGTGATGATGCTGTGAGGGACTCCATATCTGAATGTTAGTCCTCTGACGAAACTAATAGCAGTGCCAGCATCGAGGTTCTTGATGGGTTTAGCTTCAATCCACTTGGTAAACTTGTCGACTGCCACAAGCACATGGGTGAAACCGCTCTTGCCTGTTCTCAGAGGACCGACCATGTCCAGTCCCCAGACAGCGAAGGGCCAGACGAGTGGAATGGTCTTCAGGGCTGATGCGGGCTTGTGGGACATGTTGGAGTAGAACTGACACCCCTCACACTTGTCAACTATCTCCTTTGCCATCTCATTTGCTCTTGGCCAGTAAAATCCCGCCCGGTACGCTTTGGCCACAATGGTTCGGGAGGACGCATGGTGACCGCAGGTCCCCGAATGGATCTCATCGAGGATCATCTGACCTTCTTCCGGAGTTATGCACTTCTGACCGATTCCAGTCGCGCTTTCTCTATACAACTGCCCCTTTATGACTGTGAAGGCCTTGGATCGGCGGACGATCTGTCGAGCCTCTTCCTCGTCCTCTGGGAGCTCTTTCCTTAGGACATACGCGATGTACGGTATTGTCCAGTCGGGAGTTATTGCCAAGACTTCCATGATTAGGTCGACCATAGCAGGAACTTCGACTTCAGTCGGATCTGTGGCACTTTTTGGTTGTGGGGCTTCTTCTGTGAAAGGATCTTCCTGGACTGACGGCGAGCGGATGTGCTCCAAAAACACATTGCTGGGAATGGCTTCTCGCTTAGAGCCTATCTTTGCCAGGTCATCAGCTGCTTGGTTTTTCAGTCGGGGGATGTGATGAAGCTCTAACCCCTCGAATTTCTTTTCTAGCTTTCTCACTGCATTGCAATAACCAGTCATAGCTGGACTTCTGACGTCCCACTCCTTCATCACCTGATTAACCACCAAATCTGAGTCGCCATAGACCATGAGGCGATGGACGCCGAGTGAAATGGCCATGCGCAACCCATACAAAAGTGCTTCATACTCTGCTTCATTGTTGGAGGAATCAAAGTGAATCTGGAGAACATATCTGAGCTTATCTCCTCGGGGGGAGACTAGAACTACCCCAGCGCCGGAACCATTCAGCATCTTAGATCCGTCGAAGAACATGGTCCAGTGCTCCGAGTGAACTTGAGTCGGAAGCTGCTGTTCAATCCACTCGGCGATGAAATCTGCGATTGCTTGGGACTTAATAGCCTTCTTTGCTTCAAACCTGATATCTAAGGGAAGGAGTTCAATCGCCCACTTGGCCACTCGACCAGTTGCATCTCTGTTATGCAGTATCTCTGACAGTGGGGCGTCGCTGACGACTGTAATGGAGTGGTCAGAGAAGTAATGTGCAACCTTCTTCGTGGTCATGTAAATCCCATATACAAGCTTCTGGTAGTGAGGGTATCTTTGTTTTGAAGGGGTCAAAACTTCAGACAGATAATAGACTGGGCGCTGAACTCTGAAGGCCTTTCCTTCTTCTTCCCGCTCGACCGTGAGTACTGTACTGACAACTTGTCCCGTGGCCGCAATGTACAGCAGCAGAGGCTCTTTGCTGATTGGGGCAGTAAGCACCGGCTGGGTGGAGAGCAGAGCTTTGAGTTCTGCAAACGCTGCATCAGCTTCTGGAGTCCACTCGAACTTGTCAGACTTCTTCATCAGTCGGTAGAGAGGCAACGCCTTTTCACCGAGGCGAGAAATGAATCGACTTAAAGCGGCCAAGCAGCCTGTAAGCTTTTGGACATCATGCACGCGTACAGGACGCTTCATCCGGAGTATGGTGCCAATTTTCTCAGGATTGGCGTCGATCCCTCGTTCGGAAACGAGAAAACCGAGTAACTTTCCGCCTGGAACTCCGAATGTGCATTTTGATGGATTGAGCTTGATATCATACCTCCTGAGGTTGGCAAAGGTTTCGGCAAGGTCAGCTCGCAGGTTGGAACCTTTGCGTGACTTGACCACAATATCATCCATGTATGCCTCCACATTCCGACTGATTTGAGTGAGTAAACACTTCTGAATCATTCTCATGAACGTGGCTCCGGCGTTCTTGAGGCCGAACGGCATAGTGACATAACAGAAGCATCCGAATGGGGTGATGAAAGCTGTTTTGATTTCGTCGGGTCCATACAGACGGATCTGATGGTACCCGGAATAAGCATCTAGAAAAGACAATCTCTCGCACCCCGCAGTCGAGTCGACTATTTGGTCGATGCGAGGGAGAGGAAAATGATCTTTCGGGCAGGCCCGATTGATATGTTTGAAATCAATGCACATGCGAAGTGACTTGTCCTTCTTGGGGACCATGACGACATTGGCGAGCCGCTCGGAGTGGTAAATTTCTCGGAAGAACTCTGCTGCTAAGAGCCGAGCCACCTCCTCGTCAATGGCTTGCTTCTTCTGGACGGCGGACCGTCGAAGATGTTCCTTCATAGGCTTGAATTTTGGGTTGACCCGTAGACGGTGCTCAGCCAGCCCCCTGGGAACTCCAGGCATGTCGGAGGGTTTCCATGCGAAGATGTCCCAGTTCTCACGGAGGAGCTGGATGAGCGCTTCTTCCTATTTGGAGTCAAGCGTCGTTGAGATGTGAGTCGGGGCAACATCGGGGTCGGTCGGGTGAATGTCGAATGTTTTTGTTTCACCGGACGACTGAAAAGCTGATTCTGAAGCAGGCTTCTTGGCTCGTAGCAACTCGCTTGGGTCGGCATTCTTTTGGTACTCTTGCAGCTCGACCACTGCCATCTGAGCATCTGCAATCTTTGAGCCCTTCTGAAAGCACTCTTTCGCCTTCTTCCGATTGCCTGTGACAGTGATCACACCTTTGGGGCCAGGCATCTTCAGTTTGAGGTACACGTAACATGGCCGGGCCATGAAGCGTGCGTAAGCTGGCCTGCCCAAAATGGCGTGATAAGAACTTTGGAAGTCCACGACCTCGAATGTCAACTTTTCCTTGCGGTAATTCTTTGAATCACCGAAAACCATATCAAGAGCGATCTTGCCGAGTGATTGGGCTTTCTTCCCAGGAATGACTCCATGGAAACTCATGTTACTGGTGCTGAGTCTGGACATCGGAATGCCCATTCCTTTCAATGTTTCAGCATACAGTATGTTCAGGCCACTGCCTCCATCCATCAGGACTTTAGTCAGTCGAGTGCCTTCAACAATTGGGTCAACCACCAAAGCTTGCCTCCCAGGGGTGGCAATGTGCGTCGGGTGATCAGACTGGTCGAATGTGATGGCAGTCTGAGACCACTTCAGGTAACTGGGTGTTGCCGGGGCAACCATGTTCACCTCTCGGTTAATGACTTTCAGTCGACTTTTGCTTTCGACATCGGCAAAAATCATCAGGGTGGAATTGACTTGGGGGTATCCATCGTCACTGTCTTCCTTGTCCTCGACTCTGTCCGACTCTTTTTCCTTATCCTTGGACTGTTTTCCTTGGAACTGCTGGATCAGGAGCCGGCACTGTCGAGTGGTATGCTTTGGGTAAATAAAATTACCCTCTTCATCCTTCTTGGTGTGGATGTGACATGGCAGATCCAAAACATCATTTCCGTCTTGATCCTTGACTTTTTTGGGCTTCCAGGTGCCCTTGGGTTTTCCCTTGAAGTTTCCCTGGGCTACGGCCAGGGCCTCTCTAGGAGCGGCTGGCTCGGCCTTCCGCTTCTGCTTCCGACTGGAATTGCCTCCAGTTTCCTGGGCGATTGTTTTCTGCTTGCCACTCCGGAGTCGATCTTCGTCTTCTCCGTTAGCATACTTGGTGGCAATCTCCGTCATCCGATTCAGAGACATCTCTCCAGTTCGACCGAACTTTAGATTCAACTCTCTGTATTTAACACCTTCCTTGAAGGCACAAACTGCTTGATGGTCTGGCACGTTCTCAACCGAGTGATGCAGCGTGATCCACCTCTGGATGTATTCCCTCAGAGTTTCATTCGGCTTCTGCACGCAAGACCGCAGCTCGGTTAGGCCTGCAGGTCGCTTGCATGTTCCTTCAAAGGTTGTGATAAACACTCGGGAGAGGTCCTCCAAAGTGTAAATGCTGCCGGGTGCCAACTGATTTAGCCATGCTCTGGCCGAGCCCTCTAACATGAGAGGCAAATGCTTCATGGCCACCTCGTCATTGCCACCGCCAATCTGTACAGCCACTCGGTAATCTTCGAGCCAGGTGTCAGGCTTAGATTCACCGGTGAACTTGCCGATTCCAGTCGCCAACCTGAAATTGGGAGGTATCACTGCGGCTCTGATGGCTCGACTGAAACACTCTGGCCCTGAAGCACGTACTCTGCTGCTAGCAGGCGCATCTCTGTTGTGGCCTTCTCGATGAGCTCTGTTCCTGTCAACCAAACCTTGAACGAGGATGGATCTCGCATCAAAGCCTGGGTCTCTGGGGTCGACTGGAATCCTCTGCCCAACACTATGAGGGCGTCTGTCATCTTGCCGTCGAGGCGCATACGACCCACTCCTCGGGGGAGGGGTTGGCACTCGACGTCGATCGTCACGGTCGAATCGGTGATCATACTGCTCATTCCTCCTGTACTGATCATGCTGGCCACCATGTCCCTCACGCCTCGGGGGCGATCTCGGGCTGTGAGCTGACTCGACTGTATCTGTTGCGACAGACCGACTGTGGATCCTATTCCGCGACTGAGAGACTGCGGAATTCTGGTCTCCCGCCGCCCGGAGCAATGCTCTGATCTGTAACAAGCCCCTGCCAGCCTCCGACTGGGAGGGCTGAATCGATTCTGCTATACGGGCCGCGGCGGCCAGATTCTGAACTGGGGTTCGATATACCTGCGTCGGCGGGAAGAGCTGGCGTCGACTAGACTCGGGAGCCCGCTGACGCGCTTGCTCGTCTAGTGCTCGCTAGAGATTCTCCAGTCGAGTGCGCTCGGCCAAGTTGGCCAAACGCGCGTCCTCCAAGGCCCGGGCCTCGGGGGTCTCTCCGACGATAGGAGTGCGGAGCGCGTCCATGTTCCGGCGACGAAGCTCCTCTCACTGCAATGACGTGAGAGGTTCGGGGAGATACTCGTCGTGGGGATGCGACGGATCGCCCCCACCCGCGCCTCCATCAGTGCGAGGGAAACCAGGGGGACTGTGTGTTCCATCGACCGCCAGAACCTCAGCCGCTGGATCGCTGCTGTCGCACTCGGATGCGGTCTCCACGGAGCCAGTCAACAGGTCAAACAGGCCGTAGAGGGATTCGACGGGCTCGATGGCCGCGACTTGCGGGGCTGCCGATTGGCGGGCCACGGCGTGCCTCACCCACCGCTGAAGTCTTGACCGACCGGAGCGCTTACGCTGGTGGGAGACAGGGCGGGGAGACGATACGGGGGCCGACCCATATTGGGTCGACGGTTGCCGCAGGAGGACGCCACGAACGCATGCGCGGAAATGTGTCGCACCGCGGGCGGGGAGCGCGTCGATGTCGAGCGGTGCCTCCTGAAGCCAGGCGGAGTCGTCGACGATGAAGGTGAGCACGCCGAGACGGATCTCGCGGTCCTCTGCCAAAACTCCGCAAGAAAACATGATCAAAGGGATCGAGAAAAATCACAACTTCTCCAACTAAGCGCTAAGATTCCTGCCCTACGGTGGGCGCCAACTGTCGTGGTTCTAACTCTGACAGTGATGTAGGGGGGTGAGTATGGAGAGGCTAGATCCTAGCTATTGGGAAGTTGTTACACGCGAGGTTTACGAGTTCAGGCCCTTCTCGAAGGAAGTAATAGCCCTACGTCTCGGAGCCCGAAGGCGGTCGACTGGATTATGCGTGTATAGATTACAGGGGTGCGAACCCTGCTTACTGAGGAGGGGGGTGGCTTATATAGAGTTCGCCGGCTCCCTCCTGCCCCCAGTAATGCAGGGTTTAAGGTACATTTAAGGTCGGGCGTTACTGGTAACGCCCCTAATAAAGATCTATAATGACCATAAAGACTACTTAACAGCTGACCGTTTGCCTGCGGAGTGACTATAGATCTCCCGGCGGTCGAGTGGTTGGCTTCATGGTCGAGTGATAGCTTCTTGGTCGAGTGTCTTGAACCTGTCGAGTGGGATGCCTTCAAGTCGATTGAAAGGTGATTTCTCCCAAGGGTGTCCTAGAGTAGGACTCTTCGGTCAGGTCCGTGTCCCTACCCTAGGTACATGTCTTCATCAATGTACCCATGTGCTCATCATCCTCCCTCCCTTGATGAAGATTCGTCCTCGACTCTCTTTGATCTACAAAAGATAAGTAGAAGGGAAGTAGATAATATCCATGCAAAGAAATAATGCAATCCTCATTTGTAGATTTCACCTTTGAATTGTGTTGCATTTGATCATGTACTTGTTTGTCACAACTTGGAGTTTGTTCAGGGATGATCGGTGTTGTTTCAATGATTGAGATATCCTTATCATCCCTCCTCTTTTGAAAAGGAGTCGTCCTCGAGTCTACCTGGTCTTCACACAAAAGAAAGTAGGGCAAGACCAAATCATAATGCAAATGTTCCATGATATGAAGAATTTTAGTTTTCAGCTTTGCTATCATATGGACGGTGCCAACATGATGTTTTGTTCGACTTAGGAGTTCCTTCTAGCAAATATTTTCATGGGGAACAAATTTATAACCAACTATGAGCCTCTCTATATCATCCTCCCTCTCTTGGAGAAAATTCGTCCTCGACTTCGTTCGCTCTACAAAATTATGGCATGAGGACATTACAAAATAACTAGGAAAAGAAAATGATGAATAATCACGTGCAACATTCAGTTTTATTGGATCTTTAATAGCTTCTTCAAGATTAGCAAAATCACATTGCTAGATGGATGATGTACCAAACAATTTTTCTCTAATCTTATCACGACATTGCTTCAAAAACTCATAAGTGCATACCTCTGGCTTCCTCAAAATGGAAGATCCTTTTTGTTTTACCTCATTGAGTACTTGAATGCCTTTCTGAAAATCAATCTTCACACATGCACCTTCTATAGTGGTGTTCCAAGTGCACCACAATTGTTTCTGGATCTCGTCCTCCCATCGTTTCAAGAGAGCTAATAAGTATGACTTTTGCATCTGCACATATTGTAAAGAAAGATAATTTTGTGAAAGGTTAGTAATTGAATACTCCTCTCTCTTTTCATTTGGTGTATCACTCATTTCTTTCATATTATGGGGAAACACCTCAAGCTCATGTTTGGTGGACTCACACAACTCACTAATCTTCTCTCTTGGATGATGTGGTATATTATGTTGTGGTTCACTCATCTCTCTAATGTGGTGTGGAATGATCTCAATCTCACATTTTGTGGACTCACTCACCTCACTTACCTTATCACTCTCAATATATGGAATTGTGGAAAGTGGACACTCTTCCTCACATTTGGTGGAGTCACTCAAATCATTTTTCTTTTCACTCTCAAGTGGTGGGATTTTTGAAAGTGGACACTCTTCCTCACTTTTGGTGGAGTCACTCAACTCATTTTTCTTTTCACTCTCAAGTGGTGGGATTTTTGAAAGTGGACACTCTTCCTCACTTCTGGTGGAGTCACTCAGCTTGCTTTTCTTATAACTCACAAGTTGTGGGATTTTGGATTGTGGACTCTCTTCCTCACATGGATTTTGTGGCACATGTTTCTTGGATGTTGAGAGAATAGTGGTGGTCAAGATGCCAACATTAGGAGTGAGCTTCTTAGGTGAACATGGGCTATGAATCACCGGAGCCGCTCCGTCAACCACGGTCATGCTTTGCGGTCGGTCGTCGTTGTGTTGACGGGTGCCACAACTTCTCCCTCGAGCATTACATCCTTGTTGCACTTCAGGTGTAGCAGCAACACCATGCCTGGGAACATGTCCTCGTTGCTGCACTACTTGAGTAGTAGTGACACACCCCCAAGTAGCAACCTCAAGCCCTGGAGCATGTCTTCTTTGCTGCACTTCATGAGCAACAGGGTATTGTCGGTGTCGAACCCTATCACCACCTGTTGGAAGACGCTCGTGAAGCATCCTCTCCATGCCTCGTAGTATGTTGTTCTTGAGTTGTTGCATATCAGCGTGGGTGGCCAAACAATTTCCTTCTCCATGATTATTTCAACGCACACTTGGTGTAGATCCTGCCATGTTAGTAGGGCTAAAAAGTGGAATAGGATAATTTTGTGGAATCGCACAACCTCACCTCTTACTCACCAAAGTTCTTATGAGTTCACATCAGACCGTGCTTCTCTCGGATGTGTTAAAGCGATTGAAAGACAGGGATCAAAGAACTAGCTTCGGTTTTTGGTGGATCTCGGTGGGGTAAACAAAAAAAGGGCTTGTGCTGAAATCAAGTTGATGCAAATCAAGAAAATATGGGGATAGATCTGCTGCACCTTTGCACCAAGATTGGATAACACACAACACGCAAGCTTCTGAAATTTTTTCTACCAAGCTGAAACTTTTGGATCTTACACAACACTTTCTTTTTCTCTTTTGACTTTTTTTTCTGCCACTCTTTTCTTTCTCTCTTTGATTTTTTGCCACTTTTTTTCCTCTCTTTGATTTTTTTGCCACTTTCTTTTCTCTCTTTTTCCAAAGCACAACAACTAAGTCTGAAAACAACTATGAAGATGAACTTGGTGCAGATCTAAAAGATGAAGAACATGCAAGGTATGCAACAACAAGATCTCAGCACCAACAAGGCTTGGATTTATTTTTGGTGGGGCTTTGGACTTCTAGGACAGAAAATATAGCATGAAAAACACTCAATCTAAAGGGATGATAGCAAGATAAACTTGGATAACAGATCCTACCGTGTCAACGAAGGCTCTGATACCAGATGATAGGTGGGAATCCGACGAACGAGTTCATGCCCGAGGGTGGCCCGATCTTCACGTCGTAGGATCGAATCGGGAGGGATAACTAGCTGCAAGCAGTCGGGATAACTAGCTTTATACCTGCCAAGGTTGGATGCAACCCATACGTTGGGGATGGCTGACCGAAGCTACAAGAACTCCAACCCGTTGTCCGAACAATCGCAGAACCACAAACCGGGACTAATCCACACAAAACGGCCGGGACCGTAGAGCACGAACTAGGGGGAACCAAAGGCTCCTTCTCGCGAATCCGAATGAACTCACAAGAGCAAAGGTAGCAAGATCTCTCGGATCTTTCTAGCAGTCTTGCTGCATAAACTTGTAGTTGAATGGTTTGACAAAAGGTTTCCTAGAGGATGGGGGAGATGGGGTTTTATAGCAAGGAAAACCACCCTTGGCTAGGTGTGAAAATGGTTTCAGAAGTAAACATGTTTGCATGACTTTTTTGGGGGAATAAGCAGACAACTTTGGGAGTTGTTGGAGAGCTCCTCGGAAATTCGCGAAGCCTTGACAGCCTGAACACCTTCCACGAGAATGACTACAACTTTTGACTCACAACTCCAAATCATGTGAGGTTTTTTGCATTGGAAAGATAATTTGATGAAGCTTCTGGTGATGTACCCCTATGGCCCCGTCTCTCCACCATATGATTGTGGCACAAAGAAACATCAGAGATAAAATCTGACAGCATCAGCTTCACTTGAAACTTGTTTTCTCCAAACTTTTTCCTCAAAAGCGGTTGCTCCAAAAGCTCATAGGTTGTTGGATTTCTTCCATGTGATACCTAAGTTCAACCAACAACAATGGAGATGAAAGTGCAGCCATTTGGTCAAGATTGTGGTATGAACTTAAGTTAGCGTTCACCTGGCCATGTGTTTGCTTGATTTGGCTTAGTAATTCTTTCCAACTAAATTGTGCACTTTTCTGAAATGTCATATATGATGTACCCATGTGCTCATCACAATGCCTACGAGCTTTTCATATATTGTTCTTTGCTTATTTACTTTTCCGTTGCTACTATTACAATCACTACAAAACCCAAAAATATTACTTTTGCTACCGTTACCTTTTGCCACCGTTACCACTACTATCATATTACTTTGCTACTAAATACCTTTCTGCAGATATTAAGTTTTCAGGTGTGGTTGAATTGACAACTCAGCTGCTAATACTTGAGAATATTCTTTGGCTCCCATTGTGTCAAATAAATAAATTTGGGTTGAATACTCTACCCTTGAAAACTATTGCGATCCCTATACGTGTGGGTTATCAAGACCCAAGCCTGAAACTGAGTGCTTCTACTTCAAAGGAAATGGTCACTGGAAGTGGAACTGCCCTACATACATGGCGGGTAAGAAGGATGGCAAAGTGAACGAAAGTATATATTTGATATACATGTTTGATGTGTACTTTACTAGTGTTTATAACAACACCTCAGTATTTGATACTGGTTCAGTTATTAAGATAGTAACTCGAAACGGAAGTTGCAAAATAAACAGAGACTAGTTAAGGGCGAGGTGATGATGTGAGTTGGAAGTGATTCCAAGGTTTAAATGATCACCATCGCACACTCCCTTTACCTTCGGGGTTAGTGTTGAACCTAAAATAAATGTCATTTGATGTTTGTGTAAAGCATAATATGATTGGATCATGTTTATTGCAATATAGTTATTCATTTAAGTCAAGGATAATTGTTATTCTATTTACATGAATAAAACCTTTTGAGGTCATACACCCAATGTGAATGGTTTGTTGAATCTCGATCGTAGAAATACAGGTATTCATAATATTGAAGCCAAAAGATGCAAAGTTAATAATGATAGTGCAACTTATATGCGGCACTGCAGTTTAGGTCATATTGGTGTAAAGCGCATGAAGAAACTCCATGCTGATGGGCTTTTGGAATCACTTGGTTATGAATCATTTGATGCTTGCGAACCATGCCTCGTGGGCAAGATGACTAAAACTCCGTTTCCGGAACAATGGAGCAAGCAACTGACTTATTGGAAATAATACATATTGATGTATGCAATCCGATGAGTGTTGAGGCTCGCGGCAGGTATTGTTATTTTCTGATCCTCACAAATGATTTGAGAAGATATGGGTATATCTACTTGATGAAACATAAGTCTGAAACATTTAAAAAGTTCAAAGAATTTCAGAGTGAAGTGGAAAATCATCGTAACAAGAAAATAAAGTTTCTGTGATCTGATCGTGGAGGAGAATATTTGAGTTGCGAGTTTGGTCTTTATTTGAAACAATGCGGAATAGTTTCACAACTCATGCCACTTGGAACACCACAGCGTAATGGTGTGTCTGAACGTCATAACCGTACTTTATTAGATATGGTCATATGGTGCAATCTATGATGTCTCTTACTGATTTATCACTATCATTTTGGGGTTATGCATTAGAGACAGCTGCATTCACATTAAATAGGGCACCATCTAAATCCATTGAGAAGACACCATATGAATTGTGGTTTAGCAAGAAACCTAAGTTGTCGTTTCTTAAAGTTTGGGGTTGTGATGATTATGTGAATAAGTTTCAGCCTGATAAGCTCAAACCCAAATTGGAAAGGTGCGTCTTCACAGGATACCCAAAAGAAACTGTTGGGTACACCTTCTATCACAGATCCGAAAGGCAAGATCTTTGTTGCTAAGAGTGGATCCTTTCTAGAGAAGAAGTTTCTCTCAAAAGAAGTGATTGGGAGGAATGTAAAACTTGATGAGGTAATTGTATCTTCTCCTGAATTGGAAAGTAGTTCATCACAGAAATCAGTTCTAGTGATTCCTACACCAATTAGTGACGAAGTTAATGATGATGATCATGAAACTTCATATCAAGTTACTACCGGACCTCGTAGGTCAACCAGAATACGTTCTGCACCAGAGTGGTACGGTAATCCTGTTCTGGAGGTCATGTTACTTGACCATGACGAACCTACGAACTATCAGAAAGCGATGGTGAGCCCAGATTCCGTGAAATGGCTTGAAGCCATGAAATCTGAGATGAGATCCATGTATTAGAACAAAGTATGGACTTTGATTGACTTGCCCGTTGATCGGTGAGCCATTAAGAATAAATGGATTTTCAAGAGTAAGACGGACACTGATAGTAGCGTTACTATCTACAAAGCTCGAATTATCGCAAAAGGTTTTTGACATGTTCAAGATGTTGACTACGATGAGATTTTCTCACTCGTAGCAATGCTTAAGTCTATCCGAATCATGTTAGCAATTGCCACATTTTATGAAATCTGGCAAATGGATGTCAAAACAGCATTCCTTAATGGATTTCTTAAAGAAGAGTTGTATATGATGCAACAAGAAGGTTTTGTCAATCCTAAAGGTGCTAACAAAGTGAGCAAGCTCCAGCGATCCATCTATGGACTGGTGCAAGCATCTCGAAGTTGGAATATATGCTTTGATAAAGTGATCAAAGCATATAGTTTTATACAGACTTGCGGTGAAGCCTGTATTTACAAGAAAGTGAGTGGGAGCAGTGCAGCCTTTCTGATAAGTATATGTGAATGACATATTGTTGATCGAAAATGATGTAGAATTGTCTGGAAAGCATAAAGGAGTGTTTGAAAGGATTTTTTTCAAAGAAAGGCCTCGGTGAAGCTGCTTACATATTGGGCATCAAGATCTATAGAGATAGATCAAGACGCTTGATAAATTTTTCAATAAGTACATACCTTGACAAGTTTTTGAAGTAGTTCAAAATGGAACAGTCAAAGAAGGAGTTCTTGCCTGTGTTGCAAGGTGTGAAGTTGAGTAAAGACTCAAAACCCGACCATGGTAGAAAATAGAAAGAGAATGAAAAGTCATTCCCTATGCCTCAGTCATAGGCTCTATAAAGTATGTTATGCTGTGTACCAGTCCTATTGTATACCTTAGCATGATTTTGGCAAGGGAGTACAATAGTGATCTAGCAGTAGATCACTGGACAGCAGTCAACATTATCCTTAGATGACTAAGGAAATATTTCTCAGTTATGGAGGTGATAAAAGAGTTCAACGTAAAGAGTTACGTCGATACAAGCTTTTGACACCGATCTAAATGACTCTAAGTCTCGATCTAGATACATATTGAAAGTGGGAGCAATTGGCTACAGTAGCTCCGTGCAAAGTCTTTTAGACATAGAAATTTGGTAAATACATATGGATCTGAATGTTGCAGACCCGTAAACTAAACTTCTCTCACGAGCAAAACATGATCACTCTTTGGGTGTTAATCACATAGCGATATGAACTAGATTATTGACTCTAGTAAACCCTTTGGGTGTTAGTCACATGAAGATGTGAACTAATCACATAAAGATGTGAACTATTGGTGTTAAATCACATGACGATGTGAACTAGATTATTGACTCTAGTGCAAGTGGGAGACTGAAGGAAATATGCCCTAGAGCTAGAGGCAATAATAAAGTTGTTATTTATATTTCCTTATATCATGATAAATATTTATTATTCATGCTAGAATTGTATTAACCGGAAACTTAGTACATGTGTGAATACATGGACAAACAGAGTGTCCCTAGTATGCCTCTACTTAACTAGCTCGTTAATCAAAGATGGTTAAGTTTCCTAGCCATGGACATGTGTTGTTATTTGATGCACGGGATCACATCATTAGAGAATGATGTGATGGACAAGACCCATCCGTTAGCTTAGCATAATGATCGTTCAGTTTTATTGCTACTGATTTTTTCATAACTTATACATGTTCCTCTGACTATGAGATTATGCAACTCCCGGATAACGGAGGAACACCTTGTGTGCTATCAAACGTCACAACATAACTAGGTGGTTATAGAGATGTTCTACAAGTGTCTCCGATGGTGTTTGTTGATTTGGCATAGATCAAGATTAGGATTTGTCACTCCATGTATCGGAGAGGTATCTCTGGGCCCTCTCGGTAATGCACATCACTCTAAGCCTTGCAAGCATTGTGACTAACGAGTTAGTTGCACCTTGTGCGCTATCAAACGTCACAATGTAACTGGGTGATTATAAAGATGCTCTACAGGTGTCTCCGATGGTGTTTGTTGAGTTGGCATAGATCGAGATTAGGATTTGTCATTCCGTGTATCGGAGAGGTATCTCTAGCCTTCTCGGTAATGCACATCACTCTAAGCCTTGCAAGCATTGTGACTAATGAGTTAGTTGCGGGATGATGCATTACGGAACGAGTAAAGAGACTTGCCGGTAACGAGATTGAACTAGGTATGAGGATACCGACGATCGAATCTCGGGCAAGTAACATACCGATGACAAAGGGAACAACATATATCGTTATGCAGTTTGACCAATAAAGATCTTCGTAGAATATGTGGGAGCCAATATGAACATCCAGGTTCCGCTATTGGTTATTGACCGAAGACGTGTCTCGGTCATGTCTACATAGTTCTCAAACCCGTAGGGTCCGCACGCTTAACGTTCGGTGACGATTGGTATTATGAGTTTATGTGTTTTGATATATCGAAGTTTGTTCGGAGTCCCGGATGAGATCGGGGCCATGACGAGGAGTCTCAAAATGGTCGAGACGTAAAGATCGATATATTGGAAGGCTACATTCGGACATCGGAAAGGTTCCGAGTGATTCAGGTATTTTTCGGAGTACCGAAGAGTTACGGGAATTCGTATTGAGCCTTAATGGGCCATGTGGAAAAGAAGAGAAAGGCCTCAAGGGTGGCCGCGCCCCTTCCCCATGGACTGGTCCGAATTGGACTAGGAAAAGGGGGCGCCCCCTCCTTCCTTCTCCTTCTCCCTTCCTTTTTTCCTATTTCATGTGGGAGGTGGAATCCTACTAGGACTAGGGAGTCCTAGTAGGACTCCACACTTTGGGCGCGCCCTATGATGGCCGGCCTCCTCCTCCCTCCATCCTTTATATACGTGGCCAGGGGGCACCCATGGACACACAAGTTGATCATTGATCTCTTAGCCGTGTGTGGTGCGCCCCTTCACCATAATCCACCTCGGTCATATCGTAGCGGTGCTTAGGCGAAGCCCTGTTCCGGTAGCATCATCATCACCGTCATCATGCCGTCGTGCTGACGAAGCTCTCCCTCGACACTCTGCTGGATCGTGAGTTCGTGGGACGTCACCGAGCCGAACGTGCGCAGATCGCGGAGGTGTTATACTTTCGGTACTAGGCTCGGTCGATCGTGAAGACGTACGACTACATCAACCGTGTTGTCATAACGCTTCTGCTTACGGTCTACGAGGGTACGTGGACAACACTCTCCCCTCTCGTTGATATGCATCGCATGATCTTGCGTGTGCGTAGAATTTTTTTTTTTTTGAAATTACTGCGTTCTCCAATAGTTATAAGGGTCGCAGGTTTAAAGAGTCTGCTAGAGTTGCTTGCCATCCAAGCTTGTCGAACCGAATCCTTACTACGGGCCTACTCAAGGGATCTCGCAGTGATGATAGTTTTTCACCGGTCAGACCCATCGTTTTTGTCAATGGCGAACCTTTTGCTACGATCTAGTCCTTGATCCGGCCAATCCTAGTTCATGGTGTCTGACATTTATTACTATCTCAGTTCTGGTTTATTGATTTTCATTGTTTTTTGTCAAATTTTAACCATAAGTTTAACTGACAAAATGTCCATGCATGTCATCAAAAATTATATTAGTGAAAACTATGTTCAAATACGAATCTAACGATATAATTTTTGTTGACATGCATCAACATTTTGTTAATTATATATTTGGTTAAAATTTGACACAAGTTACATAGAGGATCAATAAATCAGGATGGAGGGAGGTAGTACTCCGTAGCAGAACCCTTGTTCCTTCTGAATTGAATCTGCCCCATGCATGTACGTGACATATTGAAACAATTTTTCACTCCACAAAATAGTCGGCGGATCAATTGCGTTTCTAATGTACGATGGTCGATCACACGTTCAGAGGAGGCCTTGCTGGTAGCAGATGTGGATGGTGTGGTTGGCCATGATCCGGTTCACCTTCTGCGTGGGGTGGAATGCGTCCCAGAAGAGGAACTTGTCGGCGTCGGCGCAGGTCATGGGCGCCTCGTCGTTGCACATGAACCCCATCTCGAACCTCCCCGTGGCGCAGCACCCTTCCTCCACGTTCTCCAGCCCGAACTTGGCCGGGTTGGTGACGAGGTCGAGCATGGTGTCGTAGACGGGGACGTAGGCGAGCCTGAGGTCCGGGAGCTCGGCGCGGAGTCCCCCCAGCATGGCCTCCACCTTGGCGTTGTACTCCCTGGCCACCCGGTTGTACTCCTCGATGCAGCCGCCGCCGTGGATCATGTTCTCGGCGCGCTCCAGCGGGAGGCAGCCGATGGGGGTGAGCCCCGCGAAGGTGACGCGGCGCGCGCCGAGGCGATGGATCTCCGACAGGAAGCGGCGCGCGCCGGCGACGAGGAAGTCGGAGAACTCGGCCACCGTGTACTCGGCGAAGCGGCCCGTGCCGAGCATGTAGTAGTTCTCGAGGAAGTCGTTGGTGCCGATGCTGACGACGTGGAGCGCGCCGCGGACGATGGCGCGGGCGCGCTCGGCGCCGGCGTACGCGCGCAGGCGGAGCTGGTACTCCTTGTAGTACTCCACCTCCTTCCACAGCGGGATCACTGACTAAGGGGACGAGCTTGTCAGTGCATGCATGCAGGTTTGACTTTGGAGTATGCAACAATAGATCCCAAATTATCTACATTATCAACGGTGTCTGTAGCACTCTGTTCGTGTGAGTAATAAGAGTGGGTAGTGCCACATTCGATGATTGCATATAAGGAATAATTTGGGATCTCTGAACAGTAGGAACGGCGGCGCAACTCGATCCAAAAGTAGTAGGTGAATCTAGAGCTTAATGCATCACATGGAAGAATATGGATGGTAGTCGTTGTGCTTTCAAATTCCAGTTATTTGCATTCAGTGTCAACCGATCACAAAATTGATTGAAAGTTATGAAAATTTTCAAGCAAGTGTGGTGGATACGGCAAAAGCCAGAACGAAAGCAAGTGCAGTACTCCTACTCCGCATTATTTAGTCAAAAAATGAAGTGCCGGACTGTAGTACGCACGTTCCTACTCACGCACTGTCTACACACCGGCGACGCCAGCCGCCTGTGGCCATGAGAGGCGACTGGTCGCACCTCGTCTTCCGGTCTCCCCTCCCCACACTCCGCCTCGCCCGCGGGCACACGGATTGGCCTTGGCAGACGGCGCCTCGTCGAGCCCATGCATGCGCGCCACGTGGCAGAACCTAAAAATCTTGCCAAGCAGAAATGCTGGCACAGGTAGTTGTTGAGCCTTGAATGGCGAACAAGAACATGCTATCTCCGCCGTCTAGAAATGCCATACTCCAGCAGGTTTGCCAAAAAACGGGGGTGCTCCAAAACTGCTCAGCGGAGAAACCATCTCCCGCCGGATCCTTAAACCGCCGAGAAATGACAACTGACGAACGTACGCTACGAATCGTACTGTTAGTCTGTGACTGACCGGGGAGGGCCCCTGCTCCCTACTCGGCTTTGATTTCTTCTGCCTTTCTCACCCACCTCCCTGCGGCGCGCTGTAATGAGTAACGATCCATGGCTAAGTACGTAATCGACGTGCACCACACCCATACGCAGGCGTGTGCACGTACATGTCGCTAAGTTCATGTCGCGCTCTGTCGCTCTGACAATATTTGCCGGAAAATCTCACGAAATCACTAGTAGTGCTGCTATTGTAACCAGGAGTATTGAGCAGCACGGTCAACATTACGGTACGAACTACCGGGGCATGCGGTGCTTACCAGGACGCCGGCGGTGGCATTGTCGACGCCGGTGCCGGCGGAGGCGAAGCAGACGCCGCGCGCGAAGTCGCCTATGCCGTAGGCCGGGTCGAGGTACGCCGGGACGAGCGGCGGCAGGCCCAGCGCCTCGGAGATGAAGTCCGGAGGCAGCCGCCCGTTGCCGAATCGCCCCGTGGCGCGGGCGCCGCCCGGCATGTCGCGGCCGTAGGGCGGGAAGTCGGACCGCAGCGTCGTGCCGATCTGGTTGTTGTTGCCCGTGTCCACCGTGGAGTCGCCGAACACGATCACCGCCGGCACCACCGCACCAGCAGCGCCGCCCGAGTTGAGCGCCAGCATTACCAGCGGAAGCATCAGCAGCGCCGCTTCCACTTGGAAATGGCCGGACGCCATGGGAGCCGAGGCCGGCAGCGAGTGCAGCAGAGTGGTTAGTGTGTGTACGAGTGGTGTAAGCAGAGAGTGATGGGGATGAGGGAGCGGCGTGTCATCGTAATAAATAGAGGTGACGTGAGAATCAGTGGGGGCGGTGGGAACTGTAGCGACAGCATGTCATGCAGAGGAGGATTGATAAGTTATTACTGCATGCACGGTCATTATATCACTTACTTGCAAGTGCATATTGTTTTCAAAAAATTTAACATCTTGTACAAGGTGCACCATTTGCACAAAAGTGTGGGTGCTCAGAATGATACACATACTCTAACTAAAAAAAAGATCAGCACCCGCCAAAAAATAAGATAAGACAATACTTTCTACTTTTGGAGGCCGAGCTCCATGGCCGCCGGGTTTTGAAGAATTCAAAATTCATATTTTTACATCTCAAAAAAATCTGAAAAAATATAGCTTACATGGAGGCATAATGCACAAGTATGCTAATTTTCAGGATGAAATACGTTGAAATGAGGGTTGTGCCAAAAGAAAAAAAACAAATCTGGGGCTTTTTAACACATGATACAATTCATTCTCTCATACTATGAATTTGTCTTTTTGTACAGATCGTATTTTTAAGGTATTTCATTCTGAAATTTTACACACATACGCATAACATCCTTATTTACTCGGATAATTTTTTCAGATTTTTTCAAAAGTAAAAAGTTTGAATTTTGAATTTTCCAAAAAAATTGACCTCCATGGAAGCCGAGAGCCAAAACACCATTCTCCGTCCTAAAACCCTATTCCACCTGTCTTCACAATATAAAAAGATGAAAACCCTTCAGTGCAAGTCCACTCTAGTAGTCGCCGTCATCATCCGCATCAACAGTCGCTTCCATCGCCATAGCCATCATCATCTCCATCGCCATTAGCCATATTACTTGTAATTAAAAGTACATCACTATAAGCGACATTGTTAGCCTTTTAGTCATTCATCTTAAGGTATCTTTGTCTACAATGTCTTTTGCTTGTGATCTATCCAAGAGATGTGAGTACTTCCCTCGGGCTAAGTGTCGAGGCATAGCCTCGCAGACCCATGTACATGCATAAAGGGATTGTTGGTTTACTTTAAGAGAACACTATTATTATGTGTTGTGCGATGATTTTCTCTCTCTTATCTCTACTCGACCCTAGGACTCACAGTCGCATGTGCCCTATATAATGAAGATCACATCACAAAGAGGTAAAGGACTGAGAGGAGTGGAAAGCTATGTCGAACATCAGTGACAGTAAAGTTAGTATAGTAGCTAGAATCAAGTCTCCAAGGTTACATATGGTGTAGTCATTAAATGTCCAATGCGCCGATCCGGTTTTATCCATATTAATTGAGATAGCCCATTGAGTCGAAAGGGTCTCGGTTATATAGTAGAACCTCGATGCGGCTAGTAGTTGGTCGTGGGGTTATTTGGAAGCATCTCCCATAACAAGTCATTGGAAAGATATGTCTAATGGTGATTACAAGTGCCATATGGAATATCTAGGTGAAATTTTGTGTTCATGCACAATTTGCAGGTGGAACCTTTAGTCGTTAGTCTCTTTCTTCACTATTGCCTTTTTCAATCACCGCCGCAATTTGGTCTAGGAAACTTAAACGTTTTGAGATAACAAGTTATTGTAGAAAATTAATTTTCCAAAGCACTACTTACGGTGGTTCACTAAACCTAGGTGCTTTAGGGAAGAAGGTTATATCTACATCTGAAACCCGATCGAATGTGATCAGTCTTCCTCATCAAGAGCTCTCAAATATTGATCTCCATACATAACCCACAACCTTTTTAAAGTGCTGAAAAGCTTCTATCATGGTGTTCTTGGCAATCCTCATAATTTTATCAACCGTATCATCCGGGACACTATAGACAAACATGTGAAATGCTCCAATAGGCCTTCTATAGTGTAATGCAACCGAGAAGGTCTACTGCATTTGGTATCTACTCACAGTAGTCATCATGAGCGATGGTGCAGAAAACCGTTATATCCCTTGGTAGGGGAGCAAGCATAGTCGGGAGTACCATAGGAGAGTTAGCACTCGGGATTATCCTGGTTCGGGCCCTCATGGTGAAGTAATACCCTACGTCATGCTTTTCTTATGATTGGTATGGGAGCACCTCGTGCGAGTAGGTTACAAGCAGATGATGATGATGACTACTAAGGTATGTCTCTAATTAAGTAGATGCCTCAAGTCTTCCGTAGCCTCATCTTATAAAGGGAACGAGAGCGAGGGTTTGCATGGTCCCTAACCGACCTCATCCGCGAGTGTTTTTTGGCATGCACACCAAGATGGTGTCTCTGCTCCAAGTCGGCCCCCTAGACTGCTTTCTAGAGTCGAGTTGCCACCAGGCCCTGAGGTCGGCCCAATGTCAGGTTTCCCGGCCGATGGGCCACCCCCGTGTATCATATAGTCAATGAGCCCCCACCCCTAGCCACTATCCATAAGAGGAGATCATTGTTCCTAACAAACCTTCTCTTAAAATATTCCTCATGATATACATGAGGGTCTGCAAAGTACTTCCTCTGTAAAGAAATATAAGAGCTTTTAGATAACTAAAGTCGTGATCTAAACGCTCTTATATTTCTTTATGGAGGGAGTAATTAGCTACAAGGTGTAAATTGTCAGCAAAATGTCCCTTCTAACTTCCTGGCGGACCGGGACTAAACCACAACACTTTTGTTTGGTTCTCTCATGATCCATGTCTGCAATAATAGCGATTGCAATGATGTAGTCATATCTGTTGGGGAACGTAGTAATTTCAGAAAAAAATTCCTACGCACACACAGGATCATGGTGATGCATAGCAACGAGAGAGGAGAGTGTTGTCTACATAACCTCGTAGACCGAAAGCGAAAGCGTTAGCACAACGCAGATGATGTAGTCGTACGTCTTCACGATCTGGTCGATCCAAGTACCGAACGTACGACACCTCCAAGTTCAGCACACGTTCAGCCCGATGACGGCCCACGAACTCCGATCCAGCAGAGCTTCACGCGAGAGTTCCGTCAGCACGACGGCGTGGTGACGGTGATGATGTTGCTACCGACGCAGGGCTTCGCCTAAGCACCGCTACGATATGATCGAGGTGGAATATGGTGGAGGGGGGCACCGCACACGACTAAGAGATCAAGAGATCAATTTTTGTGTCTAGAGGTGCCCCCCTGCCCCTGTATATAAAGGACCAAGGGGGAGGAGGCAGCCGGGCAGGGGAGGGCGCGCCAGGGAGGAGTCCTACTCCCACCGGGAGTAGGACTCCCTCTTTTCCTAGTTGGAGTAGGAGGGGGAAAGGAAGGGAAGGAGAGAGAGGAAGGAAAGGGGGGCGCCCCCCCCCCTTCCTTGTCCAATTCGGACTAGAGGGGGAGGTGGCGCGGCCTGCCCTAGCTGCCCCTCCTCTTCTCCACTAAGGCCCATCTTGGCCCATTAAACTCCCCGGGGGGTTCCGGTAACCCCCCGGTACTCCGGTATATGTCCGAAACTCCCCGGAACCATTCCGGTGTCCGAACATGGTCGTCCAATATATCGATCTTTATGTCTCCACCATTTCGAGACTCCTCGTCATGTCCAAGATCATATCCGGGACTCCGAACTACCTTCGGTACATCAAAACAAAAAAACTCATAATACAATCATCACCGAAACTTTAAGCGTGCGGACCCTACGGCTTCGAGAACTATGTAGACATGACCGAGACATGTCTCCGATCAATAACAAATAGCGGAACCTGGATGCTCATATTGGCTCCTACATATTCTACGAAGATCTTTATCGGTCAAACCGCATAACAACATATGGTGTTCCCTTTGTCATCGGTATGTTACTTGCCCGAGATTCGATCGTCGGTATCTCAATACCTAGTTCAATCTCGTTACCGGCAAGTCTCTTTACTCGTTCTGTAATACATCATCCTGCAACTAACTCATTAGTTACAATGCTTGCAAGGCTTATAGTGATGTGCATTACCGAGTGGGCCCAGAGATACCTCTCCCACAACCGGAGTGACAAATCCTAATCTCGAAATATGCCAACCCAACAAGTACCTTTTGAGACACCTGTAGAGCACCTTTATAATCACCAAGTTACGTTGTGACGTTTGGTAGCACACAAAGTTTTCCTCCGGTAAACTGGAGTTGCATAATCTCATAGTCATAGGAACATGTATAAGTCATGAAGAAAGCAATAGCATCATACTAAACGATCAAGTGCTAAGCTAACGGAATGGGTCAAGTCAATCACATCATTCTCCTAATGATGTGATCCCATTAATCAAATGACAACTCATGTCTATGGCTAGGAAACATAACCATCTTTGATTAACGAGCTAGTCAAGTAGAGGCAAACTAGTGACATTCTGTTTGTCTATGTATTCACACATGTATCATGTCTCCGGTTAATACAATTCTAGCATGAATAATAACCATTTATCATGATATAAGGAAATAAATAATAACTTTACTATTGCCTCTAGGGCATATTTCCTTCAGTCTCCCACTTGCACTAGAGTCAATAATCTAGATTACACAGTAATGATTCTAACACCCATGGAGTCTTGCCGTTGATCAGGTTTTGCTCATGAGAGAGGCTTAGTCAACGGGTCTGCAATATTCAGATCCGTGTGTATCTTGCAAATCTCAATATCTCCCACCTGGACTTGATCCCAGATGGAGTTGAAGCGTCTCTTGATGTGCTTGGTTCTCTTGTGAAATATGGATTCATTTGCCAAGGCAATTGCACCAGTATTGTCACAAAAGATTTTCATTGGTCCGGATGCACTAGGTATGACACCTAGATCGGATATGAACTCCTTCATTTGCTGCTTCCGAAGCAACAATGTACTCCGCTTCACACGTAGATCCCGCCACGATGCTTTGTTTATAATTGCTCCAACTGACAGCTCCACCATTTAATATAAATACGTATTCGGTTTGCGATTTAGAATCGTCCGGATCAGTGTCAAAGCTTGCATCAACGTAACCATTTATGATGAGCTCTGTGTCATCTCCATAAACGAGAATCATATTCTTAGTCCTTTTCAGGTATTTCAGAATGTTCTTGACCGTTGTCCTAAACTAATAGCAAGGAACACATCAGGTCTGGTACACAACATTGCATACATGATAGAGCCTATGGCTGAAGCATAGGGAACATCTTTCATTTTTTCTCTATCTTCTGCAGTGGTCGGGAATTGAGTCTTACTCAATTTCAGACCTTGTAATACAGGCAAGAACCCTTTCTTTGCTTGATCCATTTTGAACTTCTTCAAAACTTTGTCAAGGTATGTGCTTTGTGAAAGTCCAATTAAGCGTCTTGATCTATCTCTATAGATCTTAATGCCCAATATGTAAGCAGCTTCATCGAGGTCTTTCATTGAAAAACTCTTATTCAAGTATCCTTTTATGCTATCCAGAAATTCTATATCATTTCCAATCAACAATATGCCATCCACATATAAGATTAGAAATGCTACAGAGCTCCCACTCATTTTCTTGTAAATACAGACTTCTCCAAAAGTCTGTATAAAACCATATGCTTTGATCACACTATCAAAGCGTTTATTCCAACTCCGAGAAGCTTGCATCAGTCCATAAATGGATCGCTGGAGCTTGCACACTTTGTTAGCACCCTTTGGATCGATAAAACCTTCAGGTTGCATCATATACAACTCTTCTTCCAGAAATCCATTCAGGAATGCAGTCTTTACATCCATTTGCTAACTTTCATAATCATAAAATGCAGCAATTGCTAACATGATTCGGACGGCCTTAAGCATCGCTACGGGTGAGAAGGTCTCATCGTAGTCAACTCCTTGAACTTGTCGAAAACTTTTCGCAACAAGTCGAGCTTTGTAGACAGTAACATTATCATCAGCGTCTATTTTCCTCTTGAAGATCCATTTATTCTCGATGGCTTGCCGATCATCGGGCAAGTCAACCAAAGTCCATACTTTGTTCTCATACATGGATCCCATCTCAGATTTCATGGCCTCAAGCCATTTTGCGGAATCTGGGCTCATCATCGCTTCCTCATAGTTTGTACGTTCGTCATGGTCTAGTAACATGACTTTTAGAACAGGATTACCGTACCACTCTGGTGCGGATCTCACTCTGGTTAACCTACGAGGCTCGGTAGTAACTTGATCTGAAGTTTCATGATCATCATCATTAGCTTCCTCACTAATCGGTGTAGGTGTCACAGGAACCGGTTTCTATGATGAAATACTTTCTAATAAGGGAGCAGGTTGTGATGGCCTGGCTTATTAGGGATGATAGACTACTCATATCAATAAGGAATTCCTTCTTTTTCGGGAGCCCATTCGGACAGAACTCCAAAGTTAAGCGTGCTCAGCTTGGAGTAGTGTCAGGATGGGTGACCGGCCGGGAAGTTGCTCCCGGGTGTGCACGAGTGAGGACAAAGTGCGCAGAAAAGACTAGTATTGATCTGTGGGGCCAGTCTAGATCCCACCGGGAGTAACGACCACCGGCGGGTGTGTCCGGGGCGTTACAAGTTGGTATCAGAGCCGACCCTCGCGGTTACACGGATGTTTGCGGACAGGTGCGCGGTCATGTTATTCATGACGTTTGTGACCCGTCGTGGCACCCGACATGACACATGTACCGGACTGGATGCACAGACGTATGTGCCAAGAGGGAACGTTCCTGTGGGCCGACGAGGACGTCGGTTCCTCTGAGTGGGGGTGTATGTGATGGCCTGGCTTATTAGGGATGATAGACTACTCATATCAATAAGGAATTCCTTCTTTTTCGGGAGCCCATTCGGACAGAACTCCAAAGTTAAGCGTGCTCAGCTTGGAGTAGTGTCAGGATGGGTGACCGGCCGGGAAGTTGCTCCCGGGTGTGCACGAGTGAGGACAAAGTGCGCAGAAAAGACTAGTATTGATCTGTGGGGCCAGTCTAGATCCCACCGGGAGTAACGACCACCGGCGGGTGTGTCCGGGGCGTTACAAGTTGGTATCAGAGCCGACCCTCGCGGTTACACGGATGTTTGCGGACAGGTGCGCGGTCATGTTATTCATGACGTTTGTGACCCGTCGTGGCACCCGACATGACACATGTACCGGACTGGATGCACAGACGTATGTGCCAAGAGGGAACGTTCCTGTGGGCCGACGAGGACGTCGGTTCCTCTGAGTGGGGGTGTATGTGATGGCCTGGCTTATTAGGGATGATAGACTACTCATATCAATAAGGAATTCCTTCTTTTTCGGGAGCCCATTCGGACAGAACTCCAAAGTTAAGCGTGCTCAGCTTGGAGTAGTGTCACGATGGGTGACCGACCGGGAAGTTGCTCCCGGGTGCGCACGAGTGAGGACAAAGTGCGCAGAAAAGACTAGTATTGATCTGTGGGGCCAGTCTAGATCCTGCCAGGAGTAACGACCACCGGCGGGTATGTCCGGGGCGTTACACAGGTACAGTTACCTCATCAAGTTCTACTTTCCTCCCACTCACTTCCTTCGAGAGAAAATCCTTCTCTAGAAAGGATCCAAATTTAGCAACAAAAGTCTTGCCTTCAGATCTGTGATAGAAGGTGTACCCAACAGTTTCCTTTGGGTATCCTATGAAGACACATTTCTCCGATTTGGATTCGAGCTTATCAGGTTGAAGCTTTTTCACATAAGCATCACAGCCCCAAACTTTAAGAAACGACAACTTTGGTTTCTTGCCAAACCATAGTTCATAAAGCGTCGTCTCAACGGATTTAGATAGTGCCCTATTTAACGTGAATGCGGCCGTCTCTAAAGCATAACCCCAAAATGATAGCGGTAAATCGGTAAGAGACATCATAGATCGCACCATGTCTAATAAAGTACGATTACGACGTTCGGACACACCATTACGCTGTGGTGTTCTGGGTGGCGTGAGTTGCGAAACTATTTCGCATTGTTTCAAACATAGACCAAACTCGTAACTCAAATATTCTCCTCCACGATTAGATCGTAAAAACTTTATTTTCTTATTACGATGATTTTCCACTTCACTCTGAAATTCTTTGAACTTTTCAAATGTTTCAGGCTTATGTTTCATTAAGTAGATATACCCATATCTGCTTAAATCATCTGTGAATGTGAGAAAATAACGATACCCGCCGCGAGCTTCAATATTCATTGGACCACATACATCAGTATGTATGATCTCCAACAAATTTGTTGCTCGCTCCATTGTTCCGGAGAACGGCGTTTTAGTCATCTTGACCATGAGGCATGGTTCGCAAGTACCAAGTGATTCATAATCAAGTGATTCCAACAGTCCATCAGTATGGAGTTTCTTCATGCGCTTTATACCAATATGACCTAAACAGCAGTGCCACAAAAAAGTTGCACTATCATTATCAACTCTGCATCTTTTGGTTTCAATATTATGAATATGTGTATCACTACTATCGAGATTTAATATAAATAGACCACTCTTCAAGGGTGCATGAGCATAAAATATATTACTCATATAAATAGAACAACAATTATTCTCCGATTTAAATGAATAATCATCTCGCATCAAACAAGATCCATATATAATGTTCATGCTCAACGCTGGCACCAAATAACAATTATTTAGGTCTAAAACTAATCCTGAAGGTAGATGTAGAGGTAGCGTGCCGACCGCGATCACGTCGACTTTGGAACCATTTCCCACGCGCATCGTCACCTCATCCTTAGCCAATCTTCGCTTAATTCGTAGCCCCTGTTTTGAGTTGCAAATATTAGCAACAGAACCAGTATCAAATACCCAGGTGCTACTGCGAGCATTAGTAAGGTACACATCAATAACATGTATATCACATATACCTTTGTTCACCTTGCCATCTTTCTTATCCGCCAAATACTTGGGGCAGTTCCGCTTCCAGTGACCAGTCTGCTTGCAGTAGAAGCACTCAGTCTCGGGCTTAGGTCCAGACTTGGGTTTCTTCTCTTGAGCAGCAACTTTTTTGTTGTTTTTCTTGAAGTTCCCCTTCTTCTTTCCTTTGCCCTTTTTTTGAAACTAGTGGTCTTGTTGACCATCAACACTTGATGCTCCTTCTTGATTTCTACCTCCGCAGCCTTTAGCATTGCGAATAGCTCGGGAATTGTCTTATCCATCCCTTACATATTATAGTTCATCACGAAGCTCTTGTAGCTTGGTGGCAGTGACTGAAGAATTCTGTCAATGACACTATCATCCGGAAGATTAACTCCCAGTTGAATCAAGTGATTGTTATACCCAGACATTCTGAGTATATGTTCACTGACAGAACTGTTCTCCTCCATCCTGCAACTGTAGAACTTATTGGAGACTTCATATCTCTCAATCCGGGCATTTGCTTGAAATATTAACTTCAACTCCTGGAACATCTCATATGCTCCATGGCGTTCAAAACGTCGTTGAAGTCCCGGTTCTAAGCCGTAAAGCATGACACACTAAACTATCGAGTAGTTATCAGCTTTGCTCTGCCAGACGTTCATAACATCTGGTGTTGCTCCTACATCAGGTTTGGCACCTAGCGGTGCTTTCAGGACGTAATTATTCTGTGCAGCAATGAGGATAATCCTCAAGTTATGGACCCAGTCTGTGTAATTGCTACCATCATCTTTCAACTTTGCTTTCTCAAGGAACGCATTAAAATTCAACGGAACAACAACACGGGCCATCTATCTACAACAACATAGACATGCAAAATACTATCAGGTACTAAGTTCATGATAAATTAAAGTTTGGTTAATCAAATTATTTAAAGAGCACCCACTTAGATAGACATCCCTCTAATCTTCTAAGTGATCACGTGATCCATATCAACTAAATCATGTCCGATCATCATGTGAGATGGAGTAGTTTCAATGGTGAACATCACTATGTTGATCATATCTACTATATGATTCACGCTCGACCTTTCGGTCTTAGTGTTCCGAGGCCATATCTGCATATGCTAGGCTCGTCAAGTTTAACATGAGTATTCCGCGTGTGCAACCGTTTTGCACCCGTTGTATTTGAACGTAGAGCTTATCACACCCGATCATCACGTGGTGTCTCAGCACAAAGAATTTTCGCAACAGTGCATACTCAGGGAGAACACTTATACCTTAAAATTTAGTGAGAGATCATCTTATAATGCTACCGTCGATCTCAGCAAAATAAGATGCATAAAAGATAAACATCACATGCAATCAATATAAGTGATATGATATGGCCATCATCATCTTGTGCTTGTGATCTCCATCTCTGAAGCACCGTCATGATCACCATCGTCACCGGCGCGACACCTTGATCTCCATCGTAGCATCATTGTCGTCTCGCCAACTATTGCTTCTACGACTATCGCTACCGCTTAGTAATAAAGTAAAGAAATTATAGGGCGATTGCATTGCATACAATAAAGCGACAATGATATGGCTCCTGCCAGTTGCCGATAACTCAGTTACAAAACATGATCATCTCATAAAATAAAATTTAGCATCATGCCTTGACCATATCACATCACAACATGCCCTGCAAAAACAAGTTAGACGTCCTCTACTTTGTTGTTGCAAGTTTTACGTGGCTGCTACGGGCTGAGCAAGAACCTTTCTTACCTACGCATCAAAACCACAACGATAGTTTGTCAAGTTAGTGTTGTTTTAACCTTCTCAAGGACCAGGCGTAGCCACACTCGGTTCAACTAAAGTTGGAGAAACTGACACCCACCAGCCACCTGTGTGCAAAGCACGTCGGTAGAACCAGTCTCGTGTAAGCATACGCGTAATGTCGGTTCGGGCTGCTTCATCCAACAATACCACCGAAACAAAGTGTGACATGCTGGTAAGCAGTATGACTTGTATCGCCCATAACTCACTTGTGTTCTACTCGTGCATATAACATCTACGCGTAAAACTAGGCTCGGATGCCACTGTTGGGGAACGTAGTAATTTCAAAACAAATCCTACGCACACACAGGATCATGGTGATGCATAACAACGAGAGGGGAGAGTGTTGTCTACATACCCTCGTAGACCGAAAGCGGAAGCGTTAGCACACCGCGGATGATGTAGTCATACGTCTTCACGATCCGACCGATCCAAGTACCGAACATACGGCACCTCCGAGTTCAACACACGTTCAGCTCGATGACGTCCCACGAACTCCGATCTAGCAGAGCTTCACATGAGAGTTTCGTCAGCACGACGGCGTGGTGACGGTGATGATGTTGCTACCGACGCAGGGCTTCGCCTAAGCACCGCTACGATATGATCGAGGTGGAATATGGTGGAGGGGGCACCGCACACGCGTAAGAGATCAAGAGATCAATTGTTGTGTCTAGAGGTGCCCCCTGCCCCTGTATATAAAGGACCAGGGGGGAGGCGGCCGGCCAGGGGAGGGCGCGCCAGGGAGGAGTCCTACTCCCACTCCCTCTTTTCCTAGTTGGAGTAGGAGGGGGAAAGGAAGGGAAGGAGAGAGAGGAAGGAAAGGCCCCCCCTTCCTTGTCCAATTCGGACTAGAGGGGGAGGGGGCGCGCGGCCTGCCCTAGCCGCCCCTCCTCTTCTCCACTAAGGCCCATCTTGGCCCATTAAACCCCCCGGGGGGTTGCGGTAACCCCCGGTACTCCGGTATATGTCCGAAACTCCCCGAAACCATTCCGGTGTCCAAACATAGTCATCCAATATATCGATCTTTATGTCTCGACCATTTCAAGACTCCTCGTCATGGCCAAGATCATATCCGGGACTCCGAACTACCTTCGGTACATCAAAACACAAAAACTCATAATACAATCGTCACCGAAACTTTAAGCATGCGGACCCTACGGGTTCGAGAACTATGTAGACATGACCGAGACATGTCTCCAGTCAATAACCAATAGTGGAACCTGGATGCTCATATTGGCTCCTACATATTCTACGAAGATCTTTATTGGTCAAACCGCATAACAACATATGTTGTTCCCTTTGTCATCGGTATGTTACTTGCCCGAGATTCGATCGTCGGTATCTCAATACCTAGTTCAATCTCGTTACCAGCAAGTCTCTTTACTCGTTCCGTAATATATCATCCCGCAACTAACTCATTAGTTACAATGCTTGCAAGGCTTATAGTGATGTGCATTACCGAGTGGGCCCAGAGATACCTGTCCAACAACCGGAGTGACAAATCCTAATCTCGAAATATGCCAACCCAACAAGTACCTTTTGAGACACCTGTAGAGCACCTTTATAATCACCAAGTTACGTTGTGACGTTTGGTAGCACACAAAGTGTTCCTCCGGTAAACTGGAGTTGCATAATCTCATAGTCATAGGAACATGTATAAGTCATGAAGAAAGCAATAGCATCATACTAAACGATCAAGTGCTAAGCTAACGGAATGGGTCAAGTCAATCACATCATTATCCTAATGATGTGATCCCATTAATCAAATGACAACTCATGTCTATGGCTAGGAAACATAACCATATTTGATTAATGAGCTAATAAGTAGAGTCATAGTAGTGACGTTCTGTTTGTCTATGTCTTCACACATGTATCATGTTTCCGGTTAATACAATTCTAGCATGAATAATAACCATTTATCATGATATAAGGAAATAAATAATAACTTTATTATTGCCTCTAGGGCATATTTCCTTCAATATCATGATCGGAGTCCGCCTACTCTATCTCCAAACACTATTCAAGCAAGTCATCATCAAAAAATACTAGCTCGAAATTTTCTATCATCAAATCGAATAAATTCCAAATTAAACATCTTCACGTCATGAAAATGATTTTGCAAATTTGACATAGCATCTTCACATAGACACTGACGTGCAAATGCATTAGCCAAATCAGATATCAATTCAATAATCAAACCACATTCAAAATCGCATGTACAATCACACAAGGCACTAGATAGCCATACTCAATCTCATCTTTCTCAGCACACACACGTCCTACATAATCCTTGTCCTTTCAATCTTCTCATGGCTTGTCATCACAGTCGTCGCCCACATATGCCCATGCAAAAGAGTAAAATATCACACGTGTCCGGTTAAATAGGGTAAGATGGATGAATTGTCCTCATGTGAGATAATCAACATCTTGAATTTTCCATGCAATGATGAGGCAATAAGAAGCCCTTGCCACCAAAATTTTCTACCTCCCCATGGTCGTCGCCAAAGTGCGTCGTCAGGCCAAGCCCGCACGGTTTTGGCATCGGCGGGGACGTTATGTTTGTTGGGGACTTAGTGTGGCGGAGGTTGGTGGGGTGTTATGGTATGTGCACCAAGATGCATGGTCGGATTTGCATCGGTCTTTGGCTGGGGATGCTTGTTGTGCTAGCGGTTCCTGAAGGAACATTGGTCCAGCGTGAGGGCGACCTCCAACGGTGAACCGGCCTAGATAAGTCTCCGGAGAATAGGGCATTGGAGTGTGGACCTGGATGGCGGAGTTCTTGACCTCAATCATGGATCTGGTGTGGGTGACTTCATTAAGATTTTCTATAGGTAGTCTATGTGTCTGGTTTAGGTGGCAAGGCGACAACGTTGTCCCAGTGTAGGATTAATGTCCTCTCCGCCATACCCCTGTTTCGTTGGTGTGCCTATCATCCGGGGAGGTCGGTTTTGGTCCCTGATGGATCTGTCTAGATTTGGCCAGCACTTGTGGTCTTAAGAGTTTGCAATCACATTTCGTCGTTTTTTTTCTCCGGGGGCGGCAATTTGCTATGCAGCTTGTGTCCACCGGTGTCTTGTGGTTTACATCGGCGACCTCCCTAGCCGCTGCTTCTAAAAGCTTCTTGCTTTAAACAAGTTTGCTCCGCTGAGATAAAGGTTCAAAGACGGCGACGAGCTTTGCTCACTGGACGTCACAGATGGATATGTGACAGAAGAAGGCTTGGGCACCCCTAATAAGAATTTGGATGTAATCTTCTTTTCCGTGAGAGTGTTTGTAAGGACCTGTGACGCTTAATATATTGCTTTCGGCCTTTTTGCATTAAAAAATCCCTATCAAAAATGAAAGAAGAGATACAGGGTGAAAAATATGATCAACTATAGAAACTAGTAAGTGTGCACGTGCAACACACGTATAAGTATTGGCTATACTTCAAGTAGTTGCCAATATGTGGTAGATAAAAGATTGCTTTGCGTCTCGGGGCGTATAGGAAAACTTGACAAGGCATGAAACGATGAATGTTCATGTCTGGTACACACACAGTTATAAACATATCTAAGACTGGACAATATAAATCAACCCATACAACTTGCAATTTCATGCCTCCGATTACTCTTTATATGCATGAAGATGCTCTTAACATGTAATGTTGAGTTCATTCTGCACAAAGTGTCAAAGCACTGAAAATCTGAAGCTAAACCTAGCAGGCAACATACACCACAAAGTTTCCCCTCTTTCATCTGTGTTCATCATCCTCCAATCCAACAAGCTTTCATGCCAAAATGCGAAAATAACATTGCGCCGAATAAATACAAGGGTAGACACTGGAAAACAATAGTACAAAATAACATCCCTGGAACACAATGGGGACATGGACAAGCACCAGTTGTAGAAAATAAGAAAAAAAATGCAAGTCACAACCATTTTTGATAGTTTGTTCTTTACACCACCTTATGTGTAATAATATTAAATAATAAAAATACTTTGATGGTCATTACTTCCTAACATTAATCAAATGTACAACAAAAGGACCTTAAAGTATTTATACATAGAAGAATATTCAAAAACATATTTATTTAGATTGTTCATGTGAACAAAAAAACCACATCCTACAATTTAGACCATCCAACCCATTTTTGAAGTGAAAGGAGTTCCAAATGTAACAAATTAAAATAAATCAACTCCAGCAGTACAGATGTTACAAATTAAGAAAAAACAAAGAATGCGTTGATGACACACGTAAACGACATTTCTGAAGAAACACTGGAGATATAAAGGTAGCACACTCTGGTTAATAATGCACAGAAATCTTATTTTGAAGTATACAAGTCGGCACAATGTTTAGAGAAATTTCAGGAACACCTTGTAAGTTCACAAGGAACCGTAAATGTTGGATGGGCAGTTGTCTTACAAGCAACATAACAAATCAAAATGAACAGGTACATGAAGCAAAGTTTGCAGGAGCGCCTCTTCCATCGCAGTCACATTTTGTAGTGAACATGTGCCAAAATGAACAAACATATATTATTGAGAAAATAGATAAATAGGGCATCCTAGTAGTTCGATGTAGTTTCTGGTCGGATATTAAACACACAGTATGCATGACAGTTTCTGGTCGGCTCCTCGTCGCCATGCCGAGTGGAGGCCGGTGGTGGTGAATTTTCTTGGGAGAGATGGGAACGGGATCCAGAAGGTTGAGGTGATGGACGTGTCAATCTGTTTCCTAATATAATGAGATTGTGATTAGTTTTCTAATAAAATGCGATTGTGATTAGTTTCCTAATAAGACATGATCGTGATTATAGTTTCCTAATTGATCAGACGTGGAGTTTCATATTTTTCTCTACGGTGAAGCACGGTCAGTCAATGTAAATTGTTAAATACACAAAGAGAATGGATTAGATTAAGGACAGCGGTTAGATTGAGTTTAGTAGGCCTAATCATAGGGTGACAATGGATCCGTGTACGTTTTGTGTGGTGTGTTTAAAAAAGTTCATGTTTACTCTTTTATTAGTAGTGGAGATGAACATGTGCCAAAATGAACCAACGTATATTATTGAGAAAATAGATAAACAGGGCATCCTAGTAGTTCGATGTAGTTTCTGGTCGGATATTAAACACACAGTATGCATGACAGTTTCTGGTCGGCTCCTCGTCGCCATGCCGAGTGGAGGCCGGTGGTGGTGAATTTTCTTGGGAGAGATGGGATCGGGATCTAGAAGGTTGAGGTGATGGACGTGTCAATCTGTTTCCTAATATAATGAGATTGTGATTAGTTTTCTAATAAAATGCGATCGTGATTAGTTTCCTAATAAGACATGATCGTGATTATAGTTTCCTAATTGATCAGACGTGGAGTTTCATATTTTTCTCTACGATGAAGCACGGTCAGTCAATGTAAATTGTTAAGTACACAAAGAAAATGGATTAGATTAAGGACTGCAGTTAGATTGAGTTTAGTGGGCCTAATCATACGGTGATAATGGATCCGTGTACGTTTTGTGTGGTGTGTTTAAAAAAGTTCATGCTTGCTCTTTTATTAGTAGTAGAGATTAGATTAAGTTTAGTGGGCCTAATCATACGGTGACAATAGATCCGTGTACGTTTTGTGTGGTGTGTTTAAAAAAGTTCATGTTTACTCTTTTATTAGTAGTAGAGATGAACATGTGCCAAAATGAACAAACGTATATTATTGAGAAAATAGATAAACAGGGTATCCTAGTAGTTTGATGTAGTTTCTGGTCGGATATTAAACACACAGTATGCATGACAGTTTCTGGTCGGCTCCTCGTCGTCATGCCGAGTGGAGGCCGGTGGTGGTGAATTTTCTTGGGAGAGATGGGATCGGGATCCAGAAGGTTGAGGTGATGGACGTGTCAATCTGTTTCCTAATATAATGAGATTGTGATTAGTTTTCTAATAAAATGCGATCGTGTATTAGTTCCCTAATAAGATATGATCGTGATTATAGTTTTCTAATTGATCAGACGTGAAGTTTCATATTTTTCTCTACGGTGAAACAAGGTCAGTCAATGTAAATTATTAAGTACACAAAGAGAATGGATTAAATTAAGGACAACAGTTAGATTGAATTTAGTGGACTTAATCATACAGTGATAATGGATCCGTGTACGTTTTGTGTGGTGTGTTTAAAAAAGTTCATGTTTGCTTTTTTATTAGTAGTAGAGAAGAGAAACAAATATGTGTTTTTTCACCTTGATAGCTGATACGTTGCCCTGTTGGCACACGCACACTTAAATTAAGACCGACCGCATAAAAGAACGATCACATTTGATGATTCGATTTGCTGCGAGCACACAACAGCAGACGGACGAATCATAGGAAGACGTGGAGCGTGGTGTTCATCTTGGCGTCGGCGAGGGCGCGGTGGAGGCGCTCCGTGGGGTGGATGGCGTCCCAGAAGGCGAACTTGCCGGCGTCCGCGCACGTCAGCGGGGTCCGCGCGTTGCACAGATACCCCATCTCGAACCGCCCCGTGGCGCCGCAGCACCCGGCCTCCACGTTCTCCAGCCCGTACGCCGCGGGGTGCGCGAGCGCGTCGCTGACGGGGCCGTACACGTCGCCGTAGACGATCCTCGCGCCGCCCAGCTCGCCATTGAGCCGGTCGATCACCGCGCGGAGGCCGGCGTTGTAGTCCTCCGCGACGGCGTTGTACTCCTCGGTGCACGCGCCGCCCAAGGCGCGCTCCATCGGGAGGCAGCCCATGGGCGGCATCCCGTTTAGGTCGACCTTGCGCGCGCCGAGCGCGTGCAGCGCGCGCACGAACGACTCCGCGACGCCGAGCACGTAGCCGCCGTACGCCGCCGCCGTGGGGTACTTGGCCGCGTTACCGTGTGGCACGGCGTAGTAGTTCTCCAGGAAGTCGTTGGTGCCCATGCTGACGAGGTAGAGCGCCTCCGTGAGCGTCTCCTGCGCCTTCTCTTCTCCCTGGAAGCTCCTCAGCTTGGCCGCGTACTCCTTGAAGTAATCCAGTTCCTTCCAAATCGTGAGCACGGACTGCAAGTTTCACGACTTCACGTGAGCCAAGAGCATATACGAATGCTTAATTACGGTCCTCTTGGCGATGGCCTACCATAAGATCAGACGTGGCATTGTCGTATCCGGCGCCGGCGGAGGCGAAGCATGCGCCTGAGGCGAGGCTGCTCATGTTGGCGCTCGGGTCGAGGTAGGGCGGCACCAGCGGCGGCAGGCCGAACGCCTCGGAGATGAAGTCCACGGTGAGACGGCCGTTGGAGAAGCGGCCAGTGGGTTGGCCATTGCCCAGACGGAGGTCGCGGCCGTAGGGCGCGAAGTCGCTCCTGACGACCGTGGAGATGTAGTTGTTGTTTCCCGTGTCGACGGTGGAGTCGCCGAACACGAGGAGCGCCGGGACCTTGGCCGCCACCGGCTCGCCCGAGAGGATGCACAGCTGCAGGACGATGATAGGCGCATAACGTCGCATGGACATGTTTGTGTACCACATATATTTTCGTTGCGGATTCTTCCCCTGCAGATTCGTGGCCTTTTCATCGATGGCCATTTGTGCCTTTCTCGCAGTGGGCGAGCTACTGGAGACTGAGCTATGCTCCGAGTCACAACTGCTGCTAGTTTAACGCATCGAAGCTTCCATTTGTCTGTTTTACCGGGCAAAAAAAAGTGGAAATCCCCGCAAAAAAAATAATACGTGGAAGTGAAAAATGGAGCCTGTCAGGATGCAGCGTCACGATGCTATAATCTCTCCCTTCCGGTTTATAGGGCTTAAATCTCAAATCTCATCAACCAAGGCATTTTGTGAGTGGAGGAATGTATCTCATACTTTACAAAACTACCTCAATTAAACTCATGCATTAATTTGGATTAATTATAGTGCATGCATGCTTGGCCACTAGATGAGTAGGAACATTGCATGCATTGGTGTGTCCCTTTTTAATTCTTGCATACAAAGATTTAATACGCATTGGAAACTAAAAATGAAATGGAGATGAGCCCTTTAAATTGGAAAAACAAAAAAGTTGAGATACTCCACTTATAAACCGAAAAAAAAAGAGTAGGACATATCCTGTTCAAGTAGGGTCATGATTGGTTGGAGAGAGCTCGCTATTTATGTCGGTTAAACATTCCGTAACTCTGGATGTGGTTCTAATTATGATTGGAGAGAGCTCTCCATGTGAACATTCCGTGAATTCAAATCTTTGTGTTGGGGTCGGGCTTTTCTATTTTTTTTTACAGGAAACATGCTTTTATTGATCAATCATCAGGTTTACAGAAATCACATTTACATCATGCGAGTTAATAAGCCACAGATGGCGACCCTCTTACAAGTTCAAAGTTCAAACCATGTTTCGCTAAATTGTGCGCCTCCATATTGGAGAGACGCCCTTCATGAGCAAAGGATCAGGTCCCAAAATCAATCATCGTCCTGTTGATCACCATGACCACTGAACTAATGGGTCCTACAGTATCTTTGTTGATATCAGTAACTGACTTACAATCCAAAGCGATCTTTATCCGCTGAAGCATGAGGTGTTTTGCCAGGCAAGTAATTCACGACAAGCCAAAGCTTCAAGAGTAGCCGGCTCAACCATCCCAAAAAAGGACCAAAGCAGAAGAACTTAAATAAACTATCGTACCTTCACGGCAAACTGCATTGACCGACCTTGTCTTTCTACTTCTGCTCACTGCACCATCGACGTTAACTTTTACAATGCCACAAGGAGGTGAAATCCAAGCTCTCACCTGAGTTGCATGCATGATCCTAGTTGGTGCCTGATTTTTCACAGGGTTTGCAAGCTCAAGATCTGATAGAAATCTCGTGATGAACATGTCTGTAGACATTGGACCTTTAGTGTTCGTCTTCATGAATCAATTTACGACACACTGACCAGATTGTTCGTAGAGTTACATCCGTTTGGTGAATTCCACATGTGTTAAAAATTCCATCATAGAGAAAATCCAGTTTCTCACATCAGGTTCCGCTAAGGACAGCATGTGATCAATAAGCTCTGAATCAGATAAAGCCCACGCACAACGTGCCATAGTGCATAATATTAATGAATGCATCCAAAAATCCTCCCTCCCACAGATCGCACAGCAAAAAGTAATGGACATGTTTCTGTGATGCACCACATCAGTTGTAGGTAATGAACATTGTGCTAACTGCGAGAGGAAAACCTTGACCTTTGATGGCACATTTCACGTTCCATAGTTTACTCCATGACTTATGCTCCTTTCGACTGTTGGAAATATGAGCAAATTACTGCGAGATTTAATCCAAATAAACAGAAGATAAATCATGACCACGGCAGCAGAGATTAAACTAATCATGCGAACTAGCATAGCAGATGAACATATCACATCTAGGGCACATACTAGAAGTATGAATTCTACCACGATCTCGAACAGGAAGGATAGAATCACATACGATGCAGCGGGTGCAGCACCGCCAGCGTTGACGTTGTCGCCCATGTCGTCGAGGACGAGGTTGCCGAGGTCGGGGAAGAAGTCGTCGCTGCCAGTAGTCGCGCGAGTGCGCTCCCCAAAAATCTGATCGTCCCTCTCCCGTACAGGATCACGAGAGGCGGGGTTCCGGAGGCCTGCTGTCCCTTCTCGCGGTGCACGCCGGAAGGAGGGATGGAGAAGATTTACTTGGCGGCGCAATGATCTGGAACGGTGGTGAGAAATCATACGAAGCGGCGGCGGCTAGGGTAGACGTCTGCCTGACTATATAGTGCGGGCCGGGTAGGTCGTGGGAGTAAACCCCACGTCTGAGTCGTCACGATCCAAAAGAATCGAAAACGGTTCAGTAATTAACGCGTCCGCTAATTATTAATTAATGACTCATTAATTTTCCTATGCAGCAAAAATATAGACAACGTGCATAGCTCTGTCCTCGGCTCAGCTCAATCCCGCAACCAGCGGCGCGGCGCGTCGTGACGAGGCGTGGCGTGGCGTGGCGAGGCGAGCGAGGAGGAGGAGCGCGTGTGTAGGTCTCCTCTTCTCATACTCATACAAGTGGTAGAAGAGCTCACCTTATAAAAAGGTGCAACTCTCTCTCAACTTCCGGGGTGGGACTAAACTTTAGCCTCACTCACTCCACTCACATGTGTGCATGAATGGGCCAAGAGAATTTCAGAATTTTAGTTGGGCTTTGGTCCAAAGGCCTACTGGCAAAATTCCAACAATCCCCCACAAAGTCTCATTGGCACATCTCATCATTTAGTTCCAAAACATTGTTTTATATATCGGTGCTTAGTGGAGACTGTGAAGTTGAACTTCCACTTAGAAATTTATGCTACACTAGATCACAACTTGAATAGTGGACTATGCCTTGAACTACAAGTTTTCTGTGAAACTAGTTTCACACAAATTCTTGACCGATACTGGGCTGCCGCAAGGCTTCCCCGCGGGTGGAGCGTATACGTCATACTCCAGGGCCTTTCATGAATTTATTAGAGAACATCCAATTCTCACAGACTGCGACGTTAATAGTCAAATTCATATAGGTGTGTTCCTCAGAAGATGTTCTGCAGGACAACATCTCTGCTTACCCGAATAAGCCACTTGGAACACATTAAGATAAGTATCAACCTGCCATGCAGATCAGGAGAGTATTGCACCTTTACGGAGTGGGATAATTAATATAGGGATACTCTCCTTCCAGCTAACCAACAGCTTGTCTCCCACTTCTACTTCATGGAATCTCCGATCACATAGAGTGGTTTACCACTATGGACAACTCATGCGGTGGGTCTCAAACCCATCTCCATCGATGCATTATCTATCACATTACGTGATAGACCCTTTGTGAAGGGATCTGCCAAGTTTTTCGACGTTTGGATATAATCCAACGTAATAACTCCGGAGTTCCTCAATTTTCTGACAGATTTTAGTCTCCTCTTCACATGCCTTGAGGACTTCATATTGTCCTTAGAACTGTTTATCTTGACGATCACAGTTTGATTATCACAGTTCATCAGGATAGGGGTATTGGTTTTTCAACCATAGGTAAGTCCATCAAGAGTTCACGAAGCCACTCTGCTTCAACAGTGGCAGTGTCTAATGCTGTGAGTTCTGCTTCCATAGTTGACCTCGTTAAGATGGTCTGCTTGCAAGACTTCCAGGAAACAGCGCCACCAGCAAGTGTAAAAACATAACCACTTGTGGCCTTAATCTCATGAGCATCAGATATCCAGTTTGTGTCACTATAACCCTCCAATACCCTTGGATACCCGGTGTAGTGAATCTCATAGCTCGCGGTGTCTTTCAAATAGCGCATAACTCTCTCAAGCGCATGCCAATGATCATCTCCCGATTTTGACACAAACTGACTCAGCTTGCTCACATCAAAAGAGATGTCAGGACTCGTGGCACTCGCCAAATACATAAGCGAGCCAATAATCTGAGAATACCTTAGTTGATCTCTAGCAATCCGTCGATTCTTTCGAAGCAACACACTAGCATCATATGGAGTTGGAGAAGGCATGCAGTCGCTATACCCAAAACGACTCAAGACCTTTTCCACATAATGAGACTGAAGCAGTGTGATCCCACTATTCTCATCTCTCAACAGCTTGATGTTTAAGATAACATCAGCTACTCCTAGATCCTTCATCTCAAAACAGCGAGATAAGAAATCCTTAACCTCCTTGATTAAATCAAGTTTGGTTCCAAAGATCAATATGTCGTTGACATACAGACAAAGAATAACTCCTTCGCCCCACCATAGCGATAGTACACGCACTTGTCACCATCGTTTACTACAAAGCCGGCAGCAGTTAATGTTCTTTCGAACTTCTCATGCCACTCCTTAGGAGCTTTTTTAAGGCCATATAAAGACTTTAATAACTTGCACACCTTTCCTTCTTGACCAGGTACTACAAAACCATCTGGCTGATCCATGTAAATTTCCTCCTTCAACTCTCCATTGAGGAAAGCCGTCTTAACGTCCATTTGATGAACGAGAAGACCATGTGAGGCAGCCAATGATAGTAGCACCCGAATTGTGGTCAGTCTAGCCACGGGTGAGTAAGTATCAAAGAAGTCTTCACCTTCTTTCTGGGTATAACCCTTGGCCACAAGCCGTGCCTTGTACTTTTCAATCGTACCATCAGGTCTAAGCTTCTTCTTGAACACCCACTTACATCCTACAGGTTTGCACCCATAAGGACGGTCAGTGATCTCCCAGGTACCGTTAGCTAAGATGGGATCCATCTCGCTACGTACAGCTTCCTTCCAGTAGTCAGCATCAGGAGATGCATAGGCTTCTGAAATAGTCCTGGGTGTTTCATCCACGAGGTACACAATGAAATCATCACCAAAAGACTTTGCAGTCCTCTGTCTCTTACTCCTCATAGGAGTTCCATTGTTACCCTCAATAGGATTCTCAACGTGTTCCATCGCAATGGTGGGTTCAGGAATTACAGTGAATTCCTCACTAGATGGAGTAGGTATCTCCTGATTTGATGAACTCGACATATCCTTCATAGGAAATATGTCCTCAAAGAAAGTTGCATCATTTGATTCCATAATCGTACCAACATGCATGTCGGATACCTCAGATTTTATTATCAAAAATCTATAGCTGATGCTATGAAAAGCATAGCCCAGAAGAACACAATCCACGGTTTTTGGTCCAAGCTTGCGCTTCTTGGGAATTGGTATATTGACTATCGCCAAACAACCCCAAGTACGTAGGTAAGAGAGTTTCAACCTTTTCCTTTCCCATTCCTCAAATGGAGTCATGGTCTTATGCTTTGTGGGAACTCGGTTTAGGACATGACATGCAGTCATTAGCGCCTCCCCCCATCATTCCTTGGATAGACCCGAAGTGTCTACCATGGTGTTAACCATATTAGTTAGAGTTTGGTTCTTTCTTTCGGCTACCCCATTTGACTGGGGTGAGTAGGGAGGCGTCCTCTCATGGATTATACCATGTTCCGCACAAAACAGATCAAATTCATTGGAAAAATACTCTCCACCATGATCGGACCTAAGCCGTTTAATTTTTCGATCAAGTTGGTTCTCTGCCTCAGCTTTATAGTTTTTAAAGAAAGTCAAAGCCTCATCTTTTGATTTCAGAAGATACACATAACAATATCTAGTGGAGTCATCAATCAACGTCATGAAGTATCTCTTTCCACCTTTTGTCAACACGCCATTCATCTCACAAAGATCAGAATGTATAAGCTCAAGTGGCGCCAAGTCTCTTGCCTCTGCAGTCTTATGGGACTTGCGAGGTTGCTTAGCTTGCACATATACTTGGCACTTGGAGCCTTTGACAGTAGAGATTTTCGGAATTAAATTCATATTGGCTAACCGCGTCATGCAACCAAAGTTAATATGACAGAGTCGTGAATGCCAAATATCAGACTCATTATTGTGGCAAACATTATTAATAACTTTAATGCAAATATCTGACAAAGATAGGCGGAACAAGCCTCTGCACTCATAGCCTTTTCCAACAAATTGTCCACACTTAGAAATTAAAACTTTATTGGATTCGAAAACCAACTTAAAACCATCTCGACATAAACGGGAACCGCTAACGAGATTTTTATTGATGGACGGCACATGATGAACGTTCTTCAGACGCACAGTCTTCCCCGAAGTAAACTTCAGATCGACCGTACCAACACCTCAAACGATGGCATGTGACCCGTTCCCCATCAGCATGGGTGAAGTCCCTGTTGCCTGGTAAGAAGAAAACATGGAGGCGTCAGCACAAACATGTACATTGGCACTGGTGTCAATTAACCAATCAGGGGATTGAAATACTGAAAGGATGGTAGGAAAAATACCGTACCCTGATTCCTTCATATCAGTATCACCGATGACAACATTAGCGGACATGCCGCTCTTCTCATGTTCGCGCTCCTCAAAGCGGTTAGGACACTTCGGAGCCCAGTGATTAGGATCACCGCAGACATGGCAAAGTCCCTTCCCATTCTTATGAGAATTCTTCTTGAAGTTGGTAGAATGTGATGGCTTGTTCTTTGTATCAAACTTGCCTTTGCCCTGAGTTTTGTTCTTATTATTTTTGAACTTGTTGGGCTGGGAGTTCTTCTTCTGTACCATGTGGGCACTAGAACCTCCCTCAGCAACTCGAGCACGTGTGTCCTTTACTCTCGCCTTCTCTTCAACATCAAGAGTACCAATGAGATCCGCAACGGAAAACTCCTGTCTCTTGTGTTTCAGGGAAGTAGCAAAATTGTTCCACGAAGGTGAAAGCTTGGCAATGATGCCTTCGGCAACAAATTTGTCCGGCAACACACACTTGAAGTACTCAAGTTCTTTTGCGAGCGACTGTATCTCATGAGCCTGCTGTACAACAGGGCGCTCATCAGTCATCTTGTAGTCATAGAATTGCTCCATGACGTACAACTCGCTGCCGGCGTCCGAGGCACCAAACTTGGCCTCGAGCGCAGCCCACATGTCCTTGCTGTTGTCAAACGACATATACGAATCCACAATGGAGTCATTAAGAACACTCAGAAGAGCGCCTTTAAAGAGGGTATCGATCTTCTCAAAAGCTTCCAGCTGTGCTAGATTAAGATCGCCCTCAGGCTTGCCCTTGATGGCATCATAGCAGCCCATGGTCTGAACCCAGTAGACTGCTCTCGTGCGCCACCTCTTATATTGCACCCCCCTTAAAGGCAGGCGGCTTCAGATGCGCAGCAAAACCACTCGGAGTAAATTGCCTATAATCAGGTTTTTGGATTGTTGGAAATATGAGCAAATTACTGCGAGATTTTATCCGAATAAACAGAAGATAAATCGTGACCACAGCAGCAGAGATTAAACTAATCATGCGAACTAGCATAGCAGATGAACATATCACATCTAGGGCACATACTAGAAGCATGAATTCTACCACGATCTCGAATAGGAAGGATAGAATCACATACGATGCAGCGGGTGCAGCACCGCCAGCGTTGACGTTGTCGCCCATGTCGTCGAGGACGAGGTCGGGGAAAAAGTCGTCGCTGCCAGCAGTCGGGCGAGTGCGCTCCCCAAAAATCTGATCGCCCCTCTCCCGTACAGGATCACGAGAGGCGGGTTCCGAAGGCCTGAGAAACCATACGAAGCGGCGGCGGCTAGGGTAGACGTCTGCAAAAATATAGACAACGTGTATAGCTCTGTCCTCGGCTCGGCTCAATCCCGCAACCCGCGCCGCGCCGCGCCGCGGCGACCGAGGAGGAGGAGCGCGCGTGTAGGTCTCCTCTTCTCATGCTCATACAAGTGGTAGAAGAGCTCACCTTATAAAGAGGTGCAACTCTATCTCAACTTCTGGGGTGGGACTAAACTTTAGCCTCACTCACTCCACTCACATGTGTGCATGAATGAGCCAAGAAAACTTCAAAATTTTAATTGGGCTTTGGGCCAAAGGCCTACTAGCAAAATTCCAACATCGACTGTCTCAATCTCGTCCCTCCAACCATGCTTTGCTATTTGCTTCATTGTGACTAGCATTCTATAGACGGAGCGGACAATAAAATTTTACTTTGCCTCGTGACCCCAAGCCCCCAAATCATGGGACTGCTCATACTCAAAGGGATATTTAGTATCAAGTCAGTATCAGTTGGTAGGAAAACAGTTCTGACCAGATCTTGCTTCGATTTGGATGAGCTTTCATCGATGAGTTCACTGACTTTTGCTGAATGTTTTTCTTTTTTTGAGAAAACTTGTACTGAGTGTGACATAATCCACAAAGCACAACAATAATACTTGCGCTGATACAGACTTCTAAGAGCAAAAATAATAGAATAGCGTGCTGCTGGTTCTACACTAGTACCACGCCAGCTATATAACCAACACATATAATAAATTGGCTATAGGTTAGCTGTAGTCTTTAACTAGCATAACCTGCGCGGCGGCACGCCACGCCCATCGAGACATTGTATTTATACGGATCGTAAAGGGCATTGTTATATTTGTAACTATAGAATCGTTCATGGCTAGAACACGGAAATAGTATATGTGATGAGTCCATCAATAAACAATGGAAAAGTGATACATTTATTGCAAGTTATGCATGATCCATACTGATGAACGGAAGAGTACATGCTGATACATTAGTAATAAGGCCTACTTATTGGCACCATATACAGTCCGTTCTGTGAAACGTACCGTACAGGATGATGCAACTGCATGAAAGTAAATGATTGTAGACCACCCTAGTTGAGTTAAATCATTCTAGTGTTGCCCCCTGCAAGATTAGTGCATGTAATGAAGTGGTAAAGAGCTTTTACAAATTCATGTACCTGTCCAACGGGTGGCTTTGCTCCTGTGTGTAATGATGGGATCTTTGTTGTGAGGACATTGGGGGTACATGAGGTACCACATGGCAGAAATTGTTGCATATTTTCGTCAAGATCATTGTTTGTCTTGCAAATTCATTATGTACTTACTTGCCGGCGAGACATGCTGAACCGCCATTGCTTGGTTCGTGCTTTTTCTTGTGTTGTAAAAAGACTTTCCTTCACCACTTCAAGTGTCCAGTAGTTGTAGCTGTGGATAGATGATTTGCAATACGATGTATTGATTGGGGTGCTGGTGCACGTATATATAATATAAGGGAAGGCCTCTACCTCAACTATACAAGGCTAGGAGGTGGGCCACAACTACAATACACGTGCAAATACAAAATATATACTCAACACCCCCCCTCGCAGTCGAAGCGTCGCTGGAGACACAGAGACTGGACCGAAACTCCTCGAAGACGGGAGTAGGCAATCCCTTAGTCATCACATCAGCAAACTGTTGCGTCGTCGGCACGTGGAGAATCCGAATACGGCCAAGGGCAACCTGCTCGCGCACGAAGTGAATATCAAGCTCAATATGCTTCGTCTGTCGATGGTGCACCGGGTTGGCGGAGAGGTAGACGGCGCTGACGTTGTCGCAGTAGACAAGAGTGGCCTTGTGAACATCACAAAGCAACTCCTGGAGCAGCTGACGTATCCAAGAGCACTCGGCCACGGCATTAGCCACGACGTGATACTCTGCCTCGGCGCTGGAGCGGGAGACCGTGGGATGCCGCTTCGATGACCAAGAGATCAACGAGGTGAAGGAAATATGCCCTAGAGGCAATAATAATGTTATTATTTTATTTCCTTATATCATGATAAATGTTTATTATTCATGCTAGAATTGTATTATCCGGAAACATAATACTTGTGTGAATACATAGACAAACCAAACGTCACTAGTATGCCTCTACTTGACTAGCTCGTTAATCGAAGATGGTTATGTTTCCTAACCATAGACATGTGTTGTCATTTGATTAATGGGATCACATCATTAGGAGAATGATGTGATTGACATGACCCATTCCATTAGCTTAGCACCCGATCGTTTAGTATGTTGCTATTGCTTTCTTCATGACTTATACATGTTCCTATGACTATGAGATTATGCAACTCCCGTTTGCCGGAGGAACACTTTGTGTGCTACCAAACGTCACAACGTAACTGGGTGATTATAAAGGAGCTCTACAGGTGTCTCCAAAGGTACATGTTGGGTTGGCGTATTTCGAGATTAGGATTTGTCACTCCGATTGTCGGAGAGGTATCTCTGGGCCCTCTCGGTAATGCACATCACATAAGCCTTGCAAGCATTACAACTAATGAGTTAGTTGCAAGATGATGTATTACGAAACGAGTAAAGAGACTTGCCGATAACGAGATTGAACTATGTATTGAGATACCAACGATCGAATCTCGGGCAAGTAATATACCGATGACAAAGGGAACAACGTATGTTGTTATGCGGTCTGACCGATAAAGATATTCGTAGAATATGTGGGAGCTAATATGAGCATCCAGGTTCCGCTATTGGTTATTGACCGGAGACGTGTCTCGGTCATGTCTACATTGTTCTCGAACCCGTAGGGTCCGCACGCTTAAGGTTTTGATGACAGTTATATTATGAGTTTATGCATTTTGATGTACCGAAGTTTGTTCGGAGTCCCGTATGTGATCACGGACATGACGAGGAGTCTCGAAATGGTAGAGACATAAAGATTGATATATTGGAAGCCTATATTTGGATATCGGAAGTGTTCCGGGTGAAATCGGGATTTTATCGGAGTACCGGGAGGTTACCGGAACCCCCCGGGAGGTATATGGGCCTTAGTGGGCTTTAGTGGAAGAGAGGAGAGGTGGCCAGGGCTGGGCCGCGCGCCCTCCACCCCTAGTCCGAATAGGACAAGGAGAGGGGGGCGGCGCCCCCCTTCCTTCTCTCTCTCCTCTTTCCCCCTCCCAAATCCTATTCCAACTAGGAAAGGGGGGAATCCTACTCCCGGTGGGAGTAGGACTCCTCCTGGCGCGCCCTCCTCCTGGCCGGCCGCACCTTCCCCTGCTCCTTTATATACGGGGGCAGGGGGCACCCCTAGACACACAAGTTGATCCACGTGGTCATATTCTTAGCCGTGTACAGTGCCCCCTTCCACCATAATCCTCGATAATATTGTAGCGGTGCTTAGGCGAAGCCCTGCGACGGTAGTACATCAAGATCGTCACCACGCCGTCGTGCTGACGGAACTCTTCCCCGACACTTTGCTGGATCGGAGTCCGGGGATCGTCATCGAGCTGAACGTGTGCTAGAACTCGAAGGTGCCGTAATTTCGGTGCTTGATCGGTCGGGCCGTGAAGACGTACGACTAGATCAACCGCGTTGTGCTAACGCTTCCGCTGTTGGTCTACAAGGGTACGTAGATCACACTCTCCCCTCTCGTTGCTATGCATCACCATGATCTTGCGTGTGCCTAGGATTTTTTTTGAAATTACTACGTTACTATAACACCCTCGATGCGACTATATCTCCCACGTGTCGAGGCACGACCTAGTGGCATAATCGCATTGAAGGCATATGTCGCAAGTTAGGCAATCTTCACAACAACCCATGTAATATAAATCATAAAGGGGAGATAACATAATTGGCTTACACTCTCCACGTCAATCAAGTACATAAATAACATTACATCATCCAAACACTCATGGCCCGACTACGGCGCCAAAATAAAAGATAACCCAACATGCGACACGGTCCCGATCACCCCCAACTGGGCACCACTACTGATCATCAGGAAAAGAAACATAGTAACGTTGAGAGTCTTCGTCGAACTCCCACTTGAGTTCAAACGCGTCTCCTGGAGCGGAATCATCGGGCCCTGCATCTGGTGTAATAGTAATTTGTGAGCCACAGGGACTCAGCAATCTCGCACCCTCGCGATCAAGACTATTTAAGCTTATAGGTAAGGCAAGATACAAATATATGTGGAGCTGCAGCAAGCGACTAGCAAATATGGTGGCTAACTTATTCGCAAAAGAGAGCGAGAAGAGGAGGCAAAGCGTGAGCGAGAAACTAGAGGACAACCTGCGCAAACATTACTCCAACACCGTGTCCACTTCCCAGACTCCGCCGAGAAGAGGCCATCATGGTATCACACTCAGTTGGTTCATTTTAATTAAGTTAAGGTTCAAGTTATCTACAACCGGACATTAAAAAATTCCCATCTGCCCATAACCACGGGCACGGCTTTCGAAAGTTCAAATCCCTGCAGGGGAGTCCCAACTTAGCCCATGACAAGATCTCACGGTCAACGAAGGAATAGACCTCCTCCCAAGACGTTGCGATCAGACTCGGTATCTCGGTTCTTCAAGACACTTCGACAGGTTAAAACAAGACCAGCAACACCGCCCGAATGTGCCGACAAATACCGATAGGAGCTGCACATATCTCGTTCTCAGGGCACACTCAGATGAGCCAGACGTCGGGTAGGCCAGCCCAGAGTTGCCCCTGGTAGCCCCGGACATCGCTCGGTGGGACCAACACTCAGAGGAGCACTGGCCCGGGGGGGGGGGGGCTAAAATAAGATGACCCTCGGGCTCCGGAAACCCAAGGGAAAGAGGCTAGGTGGCAAATGGTAAAACTAAGGTTGGGCATTGCTGGAAAAGCTTTAATCTAGGCGAACTATCAAGGGGTTCCCATTATAACCCAACCGCGTAAGGAACGTAAAATCCGGGAACATAACACCGATATGACGGAAACTAGGGCGGCAAGAGTGGAACAAAACACTAGGAGAGAGGCCGATCCTTCCACCCTTCACCAAGTATATAGATGCATTAAGATAACATGGTAATATAATGATATCCCAATAAGTAAATAAATGTTCCAACAAGGAACGGCCTCCAATCTTCACCTGCAACTAGCAACGCTATAAGAGGGGCTGAGCAAAGCGGTAACATAGCCAATCAACGGTTTGCTAGGACATGGTGGGTTAGAGGTTTGACATGGCAATTTGGGAGGCTTGAAAGCAAGTGGTAGGCATCGTAGCATTGGCATAGCAAAAGAGCGAGCAAACTAGTATAGCAAAGATAGTAGTGATTTCGAGGGTATGATCATCTTGCCTGCACAGTTGTCAGAGTTGACTGGATCCTCGAAAGCAAACTCAACGGGCTCCTCGTTAGCGAACTTGTGTCCCGACTCTACCCAAACAAGACAAACAAGCAACAAGGACACAATCAACCACATGCAAGATCTCAAACAATATGATGCAATGATGATATGCTATGCGGGATGCGATGCGGGATGCATATGCAAGATATGACAAGGGATGCATGAACCTGGCCTCAACTTGGGAATCCAAGTCTTCCACTGGAAAGATGAGATGAAATCGCTTGAAAACGATATAAAGAACGCCGGAATCGGAGTTACGGTTTGGAAATGGCAAGCGATTCAAATATGGCACCGGTCTGCGATTTACAGCAAGTAGCCATCTAAATGCAATGAGATGAACATGCTACAACACCCAAACATGACAACAAAATACATGGCAGGGATGCATACAAGATGCTTAACAAAAGTCTAGCACTGAGCTATGGCCAATTCATCCATTAACAGGTTCAAACAAGCATGGCAAAAATGCATATGACAAACAGATTTCAGACTTAGTGAAATTAACACTTGTCTGGAATTTCAGATCAGGAAGCACTCTTCGGAGCAACAAAACTACATGCTACAGGACCTGAACATGGCTAAGTAAAGCATGGCATGGAGCTACTCAAAGAGCTTAACAAAAGTCCCTTAGTGACCTTGAGCCAAAAGGGATCAGAAAATACAATTGCAAGCATGTGAACATGGCAAAACATAATCAGATCACAGACTTAGAGAAAACCGAAGCATGCTGAAAAACAGATATCAAGTAGGCATGTTTACGAGCTCGATGCACTCAATACGGAGAAAGTCATGATAAGCTAAGCATACATCCATCAAGAATACACAAAATGCAAGCTAGACATGTCAAGAACAATAGCATAGCATGCACGTATCAACTACAACATCATCGGCAAAATTGCAAACAAGTTGACAATCTGCCCAGATTCATAAAGTAGCAAAAGTAGAGCTCGATTGACTCAAGCTAGGGTGCTCCATAATTGCAAACAAAGACATGAATGGATAGAGCACTACAAGATTAACAAAACATTGTTACTGATCATCCTCAAAAGAGGCACGGATCACTAGGAAACAACATGAACATATGGCCATATGAGATAAACAACTCAAGGACTTAGTGAAAATGCTAAGTCCCTGAAAACAGAATTACCAAGTGCCTCACTTTGCAAGCTTGTGCTAGTCACCACACACATCACAAAAATACATGGGTTGCACCTCTGGAAAGATGACAAAATCCTTAACAAAACATATGTAGAACTCATGGGCATATCATGCACACAATAATCATGGCAAAAATGACAAAAAGCTAAATGGAGCAGCAGATCTGACAAATATCTCAAGTAGCCCTCTTCTAACAGCATTTCGGGCATCAATATGAACTCAAATGAAAATGATGCAATGGAATGAAATGATGTACTCTCTAAGATGAACATTTTTATATGCTATATGCCAAAAACGGAGTTACGTATGCAAAGTTACGAGGCCATGAACAGGAGCATATGGATGTGAAATCTCAGGACAGGAAAAAAATCAAGGTCAACCCTAGGGTTAGCTCGGATCTGGATCTGGCGAACGCCGACCGAGGCAAGTCCGGCGAGCTCGTCGGGGAGGCATGCCGGTGGCTCGCCGGAGAGGAGAGGAGGCCGGACGACGGGGGCGGCAGACCCGGCCGCGGGGCGGCGAGGCGACGAGGAAAGGCGGCGGGGCGCGGCTCCGGGCGGCGAGGCGCGGCTCCGGCCGGCCGGTGTCGAGCGGCGCGCGGCGGCTCCGGTCGTCGGGGCGGAAGGAGGCGGCGGCGGCGGGGCGAACGCGGCGGCGGGGTCGGGCGCGGTGCGGCTCGGGAGGCAACGGGCCTCGGGGGCCCTCCCTGGGCCTCCCGGGCCGGTGAAGTGGGGCGAGGCGGCGGGCGAGTGAGGAGGCGACACGTGGCGGCAGTGGGGTGGATCCGGACAATGTCTGTCGGTGGCGATTTGTCCGGCGGCGCGCGAAGAGGGTGGATTTTAGGGTTTCGGAGAGGGGAACCGCGAATCTGGAGGAGGGGTCTATAAATAGAGGTAGAGGGAGCTAGGAGAGTCCAAATGAGGTGCGGTTTTCGGCCACGCGATCGTGATTGAATGCTCTAGATGATGGAGAGGGTTTAGGTGGGTTTTGGGCCAAATTGGAGGGGTGTTGGGCTGCAACACACATGAGGCCTTCTCGGTCCCTCGGTTAACCGTTGGAGTATCAAACGAAGTCCAAATGGTACGAAACTTGACAGGCGGTCTACCGGTAGTAAACCAAGGCCTCTTGGAAAGTATCGGTCCAATCCGGAAATGTTTAATCTCCACACACGAAAGAAAAGGTAGAAATGACCACTGGAGTAGAACGAAGCGCCGGAATGCAAAACGGACAACGGGGAAAATGCTCGAATGCATGAGACGAACACGTATGCAGATGCAATGCACATGATGACATGATATGAGATGCATGACAACGAAAACTGTTGGAAATATGCCCTAGAGGCAATAATAAAAACATTATTATTATATTTCCTTGTTCATGATAATTGTCTTTATTCATGCTATAATTGTGTTATCCGGAAATCGTAATACATGTGTGAATAACAGACACCAACATGTCCCTAGTATGCCTCTAGTTGACTAGCTCGTTGATCAACAGATAGTCATGGTTTCCTGACTATGGACATTGGATGTCATTGATAACGAGATCACATCATTAGGAGAATGATGTGATGGACAAGACCCAATCCTAAACATAGCACAAGATCGTATAGTTCGTTTGCTAGAGTTTTCCAATGTCAAAGTATCTTTTCCTTAGACCATGAGATCGTGTAACTCCCGGATACCGTAGGAGTGCTTTGGGTATACCAAACGTCACAACGTAACTGGGTGACTATAAAGGTCTACTACGGGTATCTCCGAAAGTGTCTGTTGGGTTAACATGGATCAAGACTGGGATTTGTCACTCCGTATGACGGAGAGGTATCACTGAGCCCACTCGGTAATGCATCATCATAATGAGCTCAAAGTGACCAAGTGTCTGGTCACGGGATCATGCATTACGGTACGAGTAAAGTGACTTGCCGGTAACGAGATTGAACGAGGTATTGGGATACCGACGATCGAATCTCGGGCAAGTAACATATCGATTGACAAAGGGAATTGCATACGGGGTTAATTGAATCCTCGACATCGTGGTTCATCCGATGAGATCATCGTGGAGCATGTGGGAGCCAACATGGGTATCCAGATCCCGCTGTTGGTTATTGACCGGAGAGTCATCTCGGTCATGTCTGCTTGTCTCCCGAACCCGTAGGGTCTACACACTTAAGGTTCGGTGACGCTAGGGTTGTAGAAGATATGTATATGCAGTAACCCGAATGTGTTCGGAGTCCAGATGAGATCCCGGACGTCACGAGGAGTTCCGAATGGTCCGGAGGTAAAGAATTATATATATGAAGTGCTATTTCGGCCATCGGGACAAGTTTCGGGGTCACTGGTATTGTACCGGGACCACCGGAGGGTCCCGGGGGGTCCACCGGGTGGGGCCACCTATCCCGGGGGGCCCCATGGGCTGAAGTGGGAGGGAACCCAGCCCATAGTGGGCTGGGGCGCCACCCCCCAAGGGCCCATGCGGCTAGGGTTGGAGGGGAAACCCTAGAGGGGGCGCCCCCTTGCTTGGGGGGAAAAGCCCCCCACCCTAGGCCGCCGCCCCCCCTAGTAGATCCATCTACTAGGGCCGGCACCCCCCCTTGGCACCCCTATATATAGTGGGGGAGAGGAGGGACTTCATACCCCAGCCCCTGGCGCCTCCCTCTCTCCCCGTTACGTCTCTCTCTCGCAGTATAGGCGAAGCCCTGCTACTGTGACGCCCTGCATCCACCACCACACCGTCGTGCTGCTGGATCTTCATCAACCTCTCCTTCCCCTTGCTGGATCAAGAAGGAGGAGACGTCTCCCGTCCCGTACGTGTGTTGAACGCGGAGGTGCCGTCCGTTCGGCGCTTGGTCATCGGTGATTTGGATCACGTCGTGTACGACCACATCATCACCGTTCTTTGAACGCTTCCGCACGCGATCTACAAAGGTATGTAGATGCATCCGATGGCTCGTTGCTAGATGAACTCCTAGATGGATCTTGGTGAAACGAGTAGGAAATTTTTTGTTTTCTGCAACGTTCCCCAACAGTGGCATCATGAGCTAGGTCTATGCGTAGTTCTTCTTGCGCGAGTAGAACACAATTTGTTGTGGGCGTAGATTTGTCAACTTTCTTGCCGCTACTAGTCTTTTCTTGCTTCAGCGGTATTGTGGGATGGAGCGGCCCGGACCAACCTTACACGTAAGCTTACGTGAGACCGGTTCCACCGACTAACATGCACTAGTTGCATAAGGTGGCTGGCGGGTGTCTGTCTCTCCTACTTTAGTTGGAGCGGATTCGATGAAAAGGGTCCTTATGAAGGGTAAATAGAAGTTGACAAATCACGTTGTGGCTTTAACGTAGGTAAGAAGTCGTTCTTGCTAGAACCCTAATTCAGCCACGTAAAACTTGCAACAACAATTAGAGGACGTCTAACTTGTTTTTGCAGCAAGTGGTTTGTGATATGATATGGCCAAAGTTGTGATGAATGATGAATGATCTATATGTGATGTATGAGATGTTCATGCTATTGTAATAGGAATCACGACTTAGATGTCGAGGAGTATGACAACCGGCAGGAGCCATAGGAGTTGTCTTTATTCTTTTATATGACCTGCGTGTCATCGAGAAACGCCATGTAAATTACTTTACTTTATTGCTAAACGCGTTAGCCATAGTAGTAGAAGTAATAGTTGGCGAGCAACTTCATGGAGACACGATGATGGAGATCATGGTGTAAAACCTGTGACAAGATGATCATGGAGCCCCAAGATGGAGATCAAAGGAGCTATGTGATATTGGCCATATCATGTCACGTTTATTATTTGATTGCATGTGATGTTTATCATGTTTTGCATCTTTTTTACTTAGAACGACGGTAGTAAATAAGATGATCCCTCATAACAATTTCAAGAAGTGTTCTCCCCTAACTGTGCACCGTTGCTAAAGTTCGTCGTTTCTAAGCACGCCGTGATGATCGGGTGTGATGGATCCTTACGTTCACATACAACGGGTGTTGACGAGCCTAGCATGTACAGACATGGCCTCGGAACACATGCAAAACACTTAGGGTTAACTTGACGAGCCTAGCATGTACAGACATGGCCTCGGAACACAGAAGACCGAAAGGTCGAGAATGAGTCGTATAGAAGATACGAGCAACATGAAGATGTTCACCGACATTGACTAGTCCGTCTCACGTGATGATCGGACACGGTCTAGTTAACTCGGATCATGTAATACTTAGATGACTAGAGGGATGTCTAATCTAAGTGGGAGTTCATCAATAATTTGATTAGATGAACTTAATTATCATGAACTTAGTCTAAAATCTTTGCAATATGTCTTGTAGATCAAATGGCCAACGTAGTCCTCAACTTCAACGCGTTCCTAGAGAAAACCAAGCTGAAAGACGATGGCAGCAACTATACGGATTGGGTCCGGAACCTGAGGATCATCCTCATAGCTGCCAAGAAAGATTATGTCCTACAAGCACCTCTAGGTGATCCACCCGTCCCACAGAACCAAGACGTTATGAACGCTTGGCAGACACGTGTTGACGACTACTCCCTCGTTCAGTGCGGCATGCTTTACAGCTTAGAGCCGGGACTCCAAAAGCGTTTTGAGAGACATGGAGCATATGAGATGTTCAAAGAGCTGAAAATGGTTTTTCAAGCTCATGCCCGGATCGAGAGATATGAAGTCTCCGATAAGTTCTTCAGCTGCAAGATGGAGGAAAATAGTTCTGTCAGTGAGCACATACTCACTATGTCTGGGTTACACAACCGCTTGTCTCAGCTGGGAGTTAATCTCCCGGATGATGCGGTCATTGACAGAATCCTCCAGTCGCTTCCACCAAGCTACAAGAGCTTTGTGATGAACTTCAACATGCAGGGGATGCAAAAGACCATTCCTGAGTTGTTCTCGATGCTGAAATCAGCGGAGGTAGAAGTCAAGAAGGAACATCAAGTGTTGATGGTCAATAAAACCACTAAGTTCAAGAAAGGCAAGGGTAAAAAGAACTCCAAGAAGGACGGCAAGGGAGTTGCCGCGCCTGGCAAGCAAGCTGCCGGGAAGAAGCCAAAGAATGGACCCAAGCCCGAGACTGAGTGCTTTTATTGCAAGGGAAGTGGTCACTGGAAACGGAACTGCCCCAAATACTTAGCGTACAAGAAGGCCGGCAACACCAAAGGTATATTTGATATACATGTAATCGATGTGTACCTTACCAGTACTCGTAGTGACTCCTGGGTATTTGATACCGGTGCCGTTGCTCATATTTGTAACTCACAGCAGGAGCTGCGGAATAAACGGAGACTAGCGAAGGACGAGGTGACGATGCGCGTCGGGAATGGTTCCAAGGTCGATGTGATCGCCGTCGGTACGCTACCTCTACATTTACCTACGGGATTAGTTATAAACCTCAATAATTGTTATTTTGTGCCATGTTTGAGCATGAACATTGTATCAGGATCTCGTTTAATACGAGATGGCTACTCATTTAAATTCGAGAATAATGGTTGTTCTATTTATATGAGAGATATGTTTTATGGTCATGCTCCGATAATCAATGGTTTATTCTTAATGAATCTCGAGCGTATTACTACACATGTTCATAGTGTGAATACCAAAAGATGTAAGGTTGATAATGATAGTCCCACATACTTGTGGCACTTCCGCCTTGGTCACATAGGTATTAAACGCATGAAGAAGCTCCATGCAGATGGACTTTTAGAGTCTCTTGATTATGAATCATTTGACACGTGCGAACCATGCCTCATGGGAAAAATGACCAAGACTCCGTTCTCAGGAACAATGGAGCGAGCAACCAACTTATTGGAAATCATACATACTGATGTGTGCGGTCCAATGAGTGTTGAGGCTCGCGGTGGCTATCGTTATGTTCTCACCCTCACTGATGACTTGAGTAGATATGGGTATGTCTACTTAATGAAACACAAGTCTGAAACCTTTGAAAAGTTCAAGGAATTTCAGAGTGAGGTTGAAAATCAACGTGACAGGAAAATCAAGTTTCTACGATCAGATCGTGCAGGAGAATACTTGAGTCACGAGTTTGGCACACACTTAAGAAAATGTGGAATAGTTTCACAACTCACGCCGCCTGGAACACCTCAGCGTAACGGTGTGTCCGAACGTCGTAATCGCACTCTATTAGATATGGTGCGATCTATGATGTCTCTTGCCGATTTACCGCTATCTTTTTGGGGCTATGCTTTAGAGACTGCCACATTCACTTTAAATAGGGCTCCGTCGAAATCCGTTGAGACGACACCGTATGAATTATGGTTTGGGAAGAAACCTAAGCTGTCATTTCTAAAAGTTTGGGGATGCGATGCTTATGTCAAGAAACTTCAACCTGAGTAGCTCGAACCCAAGTCGGAAAAATGTGTCTTCATAGGATACCCAAAAAGAAACTATTGGGCACACCTTCTACCTCAGATCCGAAGGCAAGATCTTTGTTGCCAAGAATGGGTCCTTTCTAGAGAAAGAGTTTCTCTCGAAAGAAGTAAGTGGGAGGAAAGTAGAGCTTGATGAAGTATTACCTCTTGAACCGGAAAATGGCGAAACTCAAGAAAATGTTCCTGAGGTGCCTGCACCGACTAGAGAGGAAGTTAATGATAATGATCAAGATACTTCTGATCAAGCTCCTACTGAAATTCGAAGGTCCACGAGGACACGTTTCGCACCAGAGTGGTACGGCAACCCTGTCTTGGAAATCATGTTGTTAGACAACGGTGAACCTTCGAACTATGAAGAAGCAATGGCGGGCCCGGATTCCGACAAATGGCTAGAAGCCATGAAATCCGAGATAGGATCCATGTATGAAAAGGAAGTATGGACTTTAACTGACTTGCCCGTTGAAAGGCGAGCCATAGAAAATAAATGGATCTTTAAAAGGAAGACAGACGTGGATGGTAATGTGACCATCTATAAAGCTCGACTTGTCGCTAAGGGTTATCGACAAGTTCAAGGGGTTGACTACGATGAAACTTTCTCACCGGTAGCGAAGCTAAAGTCCTTCTGAATCATGTTAGCAATTGCCGCATTCTACGATTATGAGATATGGCAAATGGACGTCAAAACGGCATTCCTTAATGGTTTCCTTAAGGAAGAATTGTATATGATGCAGCCGGAAGGTTTTGTCGATCCTAAGAATGCTAACAAGGTGTGCAAGCTCCAACGCTCGATTTATGGGCTGGTGCCAGCATCTCGGAGTTGGAACATTCGCTTTGATGAGATGATCAAAGCGTTTGGGTTTACACAGACTTATGGAGAAGCCTGTGTTTACAAGAAAGTGAGTGGGAGCTCTGTAGCATTTCTCATATTATATGTAGATGACATACTATTGATGGGAAATGATATAGAACTCTTGGACAGCATCAAGGCCTACTTGAATAAGAGTTTTTCAATGAAGGACCTTGGAGAAGCTGCTTATATATTAGGCATCAAGATCTATAGATCGAGACGCCTCATAGGTCTTTCACAAAGCACATACCTTGATAAGATATTGAAGAAGTTCAATATGGATCATTCTAAGAAGGGGTTCTTACCTATGTTACAAGGTGTGAAATTGAGCTCAGCTCAATGTCCGACCACGGCAGAAGAAATAGAAGAGATGAGTGTCATCCCCTATGCCTCAGCCATAGGTTCTATTATGTATGCCATGCTGTGTACCAGACCTGATGTAAACCTTGCCGTAAGTTTGGTAGGAAGGTACCAAAGTAATCCCGACAAGGAACACTGGACAGCGGTCAAGAATATCCTGAAGTACCTGAAAAGGACTAAGGAAATGTTTCTCGTTTATGGAGGTGACGAAGAGCTCGTCGTAAAGGGTTACATCGACGCTAGCTTCGACACAGATCTGGATGACTCTAAGTCACAGACCGGATACGTGTATATTTTGAATGGTGGGGCAGTAAGCTGGTGCAGTTGCAAGCAGAGCGTCGTGGTGGGATCTACATGTGAAGCGGAGTACATGGCAGCCTCGGAGGCAGCGCATGAAGCAATATGGGTGAAGGAGTTCATCACCGACCTAGGAGTCATACCCAATGCGTCGGGGCCAATCAAACTCTTTTGTGACAACACTGGAGCTATTGCACTTGCCAAGGAGCCCAGGTTTCACAAGAAGACAAGGCACATCAAGCGTCGCTTCAACTCCATCCGTGAAAATGTTCAAGATGGAGACATAGAGATTTGTAAAGTACATACGGACCTGAATGTAGTAGATCCGTTGACTAAACCTCTCCCTAGGGCAAAACATGATCAACACCAGAATTCCATGGGTGTTCGATTCATCACAATGTAACTAGATTATTGACTCTAGTGCAAGTGGGAGACTGTTGGAAATATGCCCTAGAGGCAATAATAAAAGCATTATTATTATATTTCCTTGTTCATGATAATTGTCTTTATTCATGCTATAATTGTGTTATCAGGAAATCGTAATACATGTGTGAATAACAGACACCAACATGTCCCTAGTATGCCTCTAGTTGACTAGCTCGTTGATCAACAGATAGTCATGGTTTCCTGACTATGGACATTGGATGTCATTGATAACGAGATCACATCATTAGGAGAATGATGTGATGGACAAGACCCAATCCTAAACATAGCACAAGATCGTATAGTTCGTTTGCTAGAGTTTTCCAATGTCAAAGTATCTTTTCCTTAGACCATGAGATCGTGTAACTCCCGGATACCGTAGGAGTGCTTTGGGTATACCAAACGTCACAACGTAACTGGGTGACTATAAAGGTCTACTACGGGTATCTCCGAAAGTGTCTGTTGGGTTAACATGGATCAAGACTGGGATTTGTCACTCCGTATGACGGAGAGGTATCACTGAGCCCACTCGGTAATGCATCATCATAATGAGCTCAAAGTGACCAAGTGTCTGGTCACGGGATCATGCATTACGGTACGAGTAAAGTGACTTGCCGGTAACGAGATTGAACGAGGTATTGGGATACCGACGATCGAATCTCGGGCAAGTAACATATCGATTGACAAAGGGAATTGCATACGGGGTTAATTGAATCCTCGACATCGTGGTTCATCCGATGAGATCATCGTGGAGCATGTGGGAGCCAACATGGGTATCCAGATCCCGCTGTTGGTTATTGACCGGAGAGTCGTCTCGGTCATGTCTGCTTGTCTCCCGAACCCGTAGGGTCTACACACTTAAGGTTCGGTGACGCTAGGGTTGTGAAGATATGTATATGCAGTAACCCGAATGTTGTTCGGAGTCCCGGATGAGATCCCGGACGTCACGAGGAGTTCCGGAATGGTCCGGAGGTAAAGAATTATATATAGGAAGTGCTGTTTCGGCCATCGGGACAAGTTTCGGGGTCACCAGTATTGTACCGGGACCACCGGAAGGGTCCCGGGGGTCCACCGGGTGGGGCCACCTATCCCGGGGGGCCCCATGGGCTGAAGTGGGAGGGAACCCAGCCCATAGTGGGCTGGGGCGCCACCCCCCAAGGGCCCATGCGGCTAGGGTTGGAGGGGAAACCCTAGAGGGGGCGCCCCCTTGCTTGGGGGGCAAGCCCCCCACCCTAGGCCGCCCCCCCTAGTAGATCCATCTACTAGGGCCGGCACCCCCCCTTGGCACCCCTATATATAGTGGGGGAGAGGAGGGACTTCATACCCCAGCCCCTGGCGCCTCCCTCTCTCCCCGTTACGTCTCTCTCTCGCAGTATAGGCGAAGCCCTGCTACTGTGACGCCCTGCATCCACCACCACGCCGTCGTGCTACTGGATCTTCATCAACCTCTCCTTCCCCTTGCTGGATCAAGAAGGAGGAGACGTCTCCCGTCTCGTACGTGTGTTGAACGCGGAGGTGCCGTCCGTTCGGCGCTTGGTCATCGGAGATTTGGATCACGTCGTGTACGACCACATCATCACCGTTCTTTGAACGCTTCCGCACGCGATCTACAAAGGTATGTAGATGCATCCGATGGCTCGTTGCTAGATGAACTCCTAGATGGATCTTGGTGAAACGAGTAGGAAAATTTTTGTTTTCTGCAACGTTCCCCAACAAAAACAACACACGGAGACAAAGACCCGAACCCGAGAAAATAAAATAACTTAACGCCGAAACGGCAAGAGTTGGAGTACAAATTGGGAAAGTTACATCCGGGGTGTTACAGTTACCCAACACGAGGGCCCAAGGTAGACGCAGTAGCCGGACGTAGAGCATCGCGTGTCGGGGCAGCCAGCCCAGTCAGCATCCGAGTAGGCCACGAGGTCGGTGGAGGCGGAGGCCGTCAGGGTGAGTCCCAAGGTCATGGTGTCGCGTATGTAACGAAGAATACGCTTCACCAAAGTCCAGTGAGAGTCACGCGGGGCGTGCATATGGAGGCACACCTGCTGAACAGCGTACTGCGGGTCGGGGCGAGTCAGCGTCAAGTACTATAAAGCACCGACGATAGAGCGATAAAACACTCCATCTGACGCGAGAGACCTGTCCAGAGCAGAGACCTTCACCTTCATGTCGACGGGGGTGGGCGCCGGCTTGCAATTAAGCATACCGGCACGCTCAAGGAGCTCGTGGGTGTACTTCTGCTGATGCAGAAAGAAACCGTCAGCCCGGCGGATCACCTCGATGCCGAGAAAGTAGTGCAGGGGCCCCAAGTCCTTGAGGGCGAACTCATCACGAAGATGAGTAGTCAGCCGCTGAAGGAGATCGGGGGCGGACGCCATGAGGATGATGTCGTCGACGTAGAGCAGCAGATATGCAGTGTCAGCTCCCTGATGATACACAAAGAGTGAGGCATCGGAGCGAGTGGACCGGAAGCCCAGAGACAACAGGAAGGCTGCGATACACTGGTACCAAGCTCAAGGCGCCTGCTTCAACCCGTAAAGAGAGCGGGAGAGCAAGCACACGAAGTCGGGGTGCGCGGCGTCGACGAAGCCAGTGGGCTACTCACAGAACACCTGCTTAGCGAGATGACCGTGCAAGAAGGCGTTGGAAACGTCCAACTGATGCACAAACCAGGCGCGCGAGATGTCGGTTGAAGGACGGCGCGGATCGTGCCCGGTTTCACAACCGGGGTGAAGGTGTCGGTGAAGTCCACGCCCGCGCGTTGCCAGAAGCCACGAACCACCCATCGAGCCTTGTAGCGCTCGAGAGAACCGTCCGGGCAAGTCTTGTGGCGAAACACCCACTTTCCAGAGATGATGTTGGCACGAGGGGGTCGCGGAATAAGCTGCCACGTGCGGTTGCGCTGTAGGGCGTCGAACTCCTCCTGCATCGCAGCCAGCCAATGAGGATCCCGAAGGGCGGCACGAGCGGAGGTGGGGATGGGTGATGGCGTCGATGTCGAGGCAGCACACGCATAGTCGTCGGAGGAGTAGCGCGTGCTCGGCCGATGCACTCCTGCACGGGCACGGGTGACCGGGCTGGTGAGGGCGGCGGGTGCCGCGACAGCGGGGGCCACAGCAGCGTCAGGGGCCACGGCCACAACAGGGCGAGGGCCGCGGCCATAATGGGGGCGCCCGCGGCGGTGGGGCCCGTGATGTCTACTACACAACCTTCTTCTTGTAGACGTTGTTGGGCCTCCAAGTGCAGAGGTTTGTAGGACAGTAGCAAATTTCCCTCAAGTGGATGACCTAAGGTTTATCAATCCGTAGGAGGCGTAGGATGAAGATGGTCTCTCTCAAGCAACCCTGCAACCAAATAACAAAGAGTCTCTTGTGTCCTGATACGTCCATTTTGCATCATGCTTTTATATCAATATTTATTGCATTATGGGATGTTATTACACATTATGTCACAATACTTATGCCTATTATCTTTTATTTTACAAGGTTTACATAAAGAGGGAGAATGCCGGCAGCTGGGATTCTGGCTAGAAAAGGAGCAAATATTAGAGACCTATTCTGCACAGCTCCAAAAGTCCTGAGACTTCACGGATGATGTTTTCCAAATATATAAAAAACATTGAGCGCAAGAACTTCACCAGGGGGGCCACACCCTGCCCACGAGGGTGGGGGCGCGCCCCCTACCTCGTGGGCCCCCTGGTGGCCCTCCGGTGACCATCTTCTGCTATATGGACTCTTTCGATGGGAAAAAAATCATAAGCCATCTTCTCGGATCACCAGGGGGGCCACACCCTGCCCACGAGGGTGGGGGCGCGCCCCCTACCTCGTGGGCCCCCTGGTGGCCCTCCGGTGACCATCTTCTGCTATATGGACTCTTTCGATGGGAAAAAAATCATAAGCCATCTTCTCGGATGAAACTCCGCCGCCACGAGGCGGAACCTTGGCGGAGCCAATCTAGGGTTCTCGCAGGGCTGTTCTGCCGGGGGAACTTCCCTTCCGGAGGGGAAATCATCACCATCGTCATCACCAACGCTCCTCTCATCGGGAGAGGGCAATCTCCATCAACATCTTCATCAGCACCATCTCATCTCAAAACCCTAGTTCATCTCTTGTATCCAATTCTTGTCTCCAAGTCCGGGATTGGTGCTAGTAGGTTGCTAGTAGTGTTAATTACTCCTTGTAGTTGATGCTAGTTGGTTTAATTGGTGGAAGATCATATGTTCAGATCCTATATGCACATTAATACCCCTCTGATTATGAACATGTTTATGCTTTGTGAGTAGTTACTTTTGTTCCTGAGGACATGGTAGAAGTCTTGCTATTAGTAGTCATGTGAATTTGGTATTCGTTCGATATTTTGATGAGATGTATGTTGTCTCTCCTCTAGTGGTGTTATGTGAACGTCGACTACGTGACACTTCACCATTATTTGGGCCTAGAGGAAGGCACTGGGAAGTAATAAGTAGATGATGGGTTGCTAGAGTGACAGAAGCTTAAACCCTAGTTTATGCGTTGCTTCGTAAAGGGCTGATTTGGATCCATATGTTTCATGCTATGGTTAGGTTTACCTTAATACTTTTGTTGTATTTGTGGGTGCTTGCAATAGATGTTAATCATAAGTGGGATGCTTGTCCAAGTAAGGGAAGCACCCAAGCACCAGTCCACCCACATACCAAATTATCAAAGTACCGAACGCGAATCATATGAGCATGATGAAAACTAGCTTGACGATATTCCCATGTGTCCTCGGGAGCGCTTTACACCATATAAGAGTTTGTCCAGGATTGTCCTTTGCTACAAAAAGGATTGGGCCACCTTGCTGCATCTTATTTACTTTTGTTACTTGTTGCTCGTTACAATTATCTTATCAAAAAACTATCTGTTACCACTTATTTCAGTACTTGCAGAGAATACCTGGCTGGAAACCGCTTATCATTTCCTTCTGCTCCTCGTTGGGTTCGACACTCTTACTTATCGAAAGGACTACGATAGATCCCCTATACTTGTGGGTCATCAAGACTCTTTTCTGGCGCCGTTGCCGGGGATTGAAGCGCCTTTGGTAGGTGGAATTTGGTAAGGAAAAATTTATATAGTGTGCTGAAATTTACTGTCACTTGTTACTATGGAAAGTAATCCTCTGAGGGGCTTGTTCGGGGTATCTTCACCCCGAACAGTAGAGCAAAGAGTTGCTCCTCAACCTACTGAACCTGCTGAAAATGAAAATGCTTGCTTCGAAATTCCTTTGGGTATGGTAGAAAAACTGCTAGCTAATCCTTTTTTAGGAGATGGAACAAAACATCCTGATGAACATCTAATATATGTGGATGAAGTTTGTGGATTATTTAAGCTTGCAGGTGTACCCGGAGATGTTGTTAAGAAGAAGGTCTTCCCCTTATCTTTGAGGGGAGATGCATCGACATGATATAGGCTATGTGATGATATGGAGTCTTGGAACTACAAACGATTGAAATTGGAATTTCATGAAAAGTTTTATCCTATGCATCTTGTTCATCGTGATCGCAATTATATATATAATTTTTGGCCTAGCGAAGGAGAAAGCATCGCTCAAGCTTGGGGGAGGCTTAAATCAATGTTATATTCATGCCCCAATCATGAGCTCTCAAGAGGAATGATTATTCAAAAAATTTATGCTCGCCTTTCTGATAACAATCGCACCATGCTTGATACTTCTTGTGCTGGCTCCTTTAGTATGAAGACTATTGAATTCAAATGGGATTTATTGGAAAGAATTAAACGCAACTCCGAAGATTGGGACCTCGACAATGGTAAGGAGTCACGTATGACACCTAGTTTTGATTGTGTTAAATATTTTATGGATACCGATATTTTTCATAAATTTAGCACTAAATATGGACTTGACTCTGAGATAGTAGCTTCTTTCTGTGAATCTTTTGCTGCCTATGTTGATCTCCCCAAGGAGAAGTGGTTTAAATATCATCCTCCCATAGAAGTAAAAGTAGCTGCACCTATTAAAGTTGAAGAAAAGACTATTACTTATAATGATCCTATTGTTCCTACTTCTTATGTTGAGAAACCACCTTTCCCTGTTAGGATAAAGGATCATGCTAAATCTTCAACCGTGGTTCATAAAAGCAATATTAAAACATATACACCTCCTGAGCAAGTTAAAGTTGAACCTAAAGATCTCTTGTCTGATAATATAGATGGGCATGTTATTTATTTCTGTGATGAAACTGCTAGAATTGCTAAACCCCGTGATATAGATAAACCTAGACCTGTGGTAGATTTGCCTATTATTTCTGTTAAAATAGGAGATCATTGTTATCATGGCTTATGTGATATGGGTGCTAGTGCTAGTGCAATACCTATTGACTTATACAATGAAATTATGCATGACATTGCACCTATTGAGTTAGAAGATATAGATGTCACAATTAAACTTGCTAATAGAGATACTATTTCACCAGTGGGAATTGTTAGAGATGTTGAAATCTTGTGTGGAAAAACTAAATATCCTGCTAATTTTCTTGTTCTTGGTTCCCACAAGATAGCTTCTGTCCCATTATATTTGGTAGACCCTTCTTAAATACTGTTAATGCTACCATAGATTACAAAAGAGATGTTGTTATTGTCGGTTTAGATGATATGACTCATGAATTTAATTTTTCTAAATTTAGTAGACAACATCGTGAAGAAGAATTACCTAGTAAAGATGAAATTATTGGTCTTGCCTCTATTGCTGTACCTCCTAGTGATCCTTTAGAACAATATTTACTAGACCATGAAAATGATATGTTTATGAATGAAAGAAGGGAATTAGATGAAGTATTCTTTAAACAGGAACCTATTCTGAAACAATATTTACCTGTTGAAATCCTAGGAGATCCTCCTCCACCCAAGGGTGATCCCGTGTTTGAGCTTAAACCATTACCAGATACTCTTAAATATGCTTATCTTGATGAGAAAAAGATATATCCTGTTATTATTAGTGCTAACCTTTCAGAACATGAAGAAGAGAGATTATTGAAAATTCTGAAGAAGCACCGTGCTGCTATTGGGTATACTCTTGATGATCTTAAGGGCATTAGTCCCACTCTATGCCAACATAAAATTAATTTGGAAGAAGATGCTAAACCAGTTCGTGATCATCAATGTCGTCTGAATCCTAAAATGAAAGAAGTGGTAAGAAAGGAGATACTAAAGCTCCTTGAGGCAGGTATAATTTACCCCGTTGCTGATAGTCAGTGGGTAAGTCCTGTCCATGAATGAAAGAAGGGAAATAGATGAAGTATTCTTTAAACAAGAACCTATTCCGCAACACAATTTGCCTATTGAAATTTTAGGGGATCTTCCTCCACCCAAGGGTGATCCCGTGTTTGAGCTTAAACCCTTGCCTGATAATCTTAAATATGCTTATCTTGATGAAAAGAAGATATATCCTGTTATTATTAGTGCTAACCTTTCAAAGCATGAAGAAGAAAGATTGTTGAAAACTCTGAAAAAGCATCGTGCTGCTATTGGATATACTCTTGATGATCTTAAGGGCATTAGTCCCACTCTATGTCAACATAAAATAAATTTGGAAGCAGATGCCAAACCAGTTCGTGATCCTCAACGACGTCTGAATCCTAAAATGAAAGAAGTGGTAAGAAAAGAAATAATTAAACTTCTGGAGGCAGGTATAATCTATCCCGTTGCTAATAGTGAGTGGGTAAGTCCTGTCCATTGTGTCCATAAGAAGGGAGGTATTACTGTTGTTCCTAATATAAAGATGAATTGATTCCTCAAAGAATTATTACTGGTTATAGGATGGTAATTGATTTCCCCAAATTAAATAAGGCTACTAAAAAGATCATTACCCTTTACCTTTTATCGATCAAATGCTAGAAAGATTATCCAAACATACACATTTTTGCTTTCTAGATGGTTATTCTGGTTTCTCTCAAATACCTGTGTCAGCCAAAGATCAATCAAAGACTACTTTTACATGCCCTTTTGGTACTTTTGCTTATAGATGTATGCCTTTTGGTTTATGTAATGCACCTGTTACCTTTCAAAGATGCATGATGGCTATATTCTCTGACTTTTGTGAAAAGATTTGTGAGGTTTTCATGGACGACTTTTCCGTCTATGGATCTTCTTTTGATGATTGCTTGAGCAACCTTGATCGAGTTTTGCAGAGATGTGAAGAAACTAATCTTGTCTTGAATTGGGAAAAGTGCCACTTTATGGTTAATGAAGGTATTGTCCTGGGGCATAAAGTTTCTGAAAGAGGTATTGAAGTTGATAAAGCCAAGGTTGATGCTATTAAAAAAGATGCAATGTCCCAAGGACATCAAAGGTATAAGAAGTTTCCTTGGTCATGCCGGTTTTTATAGGAGGTTCATTAAGGATTTCTCAAAAATTTCTCGGCCTCTGACTAATTTATTACAAAAAGATATACCATTTGTTTTTGATGATGATTGTGTAGAAGCATTTGAAATACTTAAGAAAGCATTGATCTCTGCACCTATTGTTCAGCCACCTGATTGGAATTTACCCTTTGAAATTATGTGTGATGTTAGTGATTATGTTGTAGGTGTTGTTCTAGGACAAAGAGTTGATAAGAAACTAAATGTTATTCAATATGCTAGTAAAACTCTAGACAATGCTCAAAGAAATTATGGTACTACTGAAAAAGAATTCTTAGCAGTTGTATTTGCTTGTGATAAGTTTAGACCTTATATTGTTGATTCTAAAGTAACTATTCACACTGATCAAGCTGCTATTAAATATCTTATGGAAAAGAAAGATGCTAAACCTAGACTTATTAGATGGGTTCTCTTGCTACAAGAATTTGATTTGCATATTGTTGATAGAAAAGGAGCTGAGAACCCCGTTGCAGACAACTTGTCTAGGTTAGAAAATGTGCTTGATGACCCACTACCTATTGATGATAGCTTTCCCGATGAGCAAGTAAATGTCATAAATGCTTCTCATACTGCTCCATGGTATGCTGATTATGCTAATTACATTGTTACTAAGTTTATACCACCTAGTTTCACATACCAGCAAAAGAAAAAGTTCTTCTATGATTTGAGGCATTACTTTTGGGATGACCCACATCTTTATAAAGAAGGAGTAGATGGTGTTATTAGACGTTGTGTACCTGAGCATGAACATGAACAGATCCTATGCAAGTGTCACTCCGAAGCTTATGGAGGGCACCATGTTGGAGATAGAACTGCACATAAGGTACTACAATCTCGTTTTTATTGGCCTACTCTCTTCAAGAATGCCCATAAGTTTGTCTTATCTTGTGATGAATGTCAAAGAATTGGTAATATTAGTAGACGTCAAGAAATGCCTATGAATTATTCATTTGTTATTGAACCATTTGATGTTTGGGGTTTTGACTATATGGGACCTTTTCCTTCATCTAATGGTTATACACATATTTTAGTTGTTGTTGATTACTTTACTAAGTGGGTAGAAGCTATTCCAACTAGTAGTGCTGATCATAACACCTCTATTAAAATGCTTAAAGAAGTTATCTTTCCAAGGTTTGGAGTCCCTAGATATTTAATGACTGATGGTGGTTCACATTTTATTCATGGTGATTTTCGTAAAATGCTTGCTAAATATGATGTTAATCATAGAATTGCATCCCCTTATTACCCTCAGTCTAGTGGTCAAGTAGAATTGAGTAATAGAGAACTCAAATTAATTTTGCAAAAGACTGTTAATAGGTCCAGAAAGAATTGGTCCAAGAAACTTGATGATGCGTTATGGGCCTATAGAACTGCATATAAAAATCCTATGGGTATGTCTCCGTATAAAATGGTCTATGGAAAAGCATGTCACTTACCTCTCGAACTAGAACACAAGGCTTATTGGGCTATTAAAGAACTAAATTATGATTTTAAACTTGCCGGTGAGAAGAGGTTATTTGATATTAATTCACTTGATGAATGGAGAACCCAAGTCTACGAAAATGCCAAGTTGTTTAAAGAAAAGGTTAAAAGGTGGCATGATAAAAGACTACAAAAGCGTGAGTTTAATGTAGGTGATTATGTATTGCTATACAACTCTCGTTTAAGATTTTTTGCAGGAAAGCTTCTCTCTAAATGGGAAGGTCCCTACGTTATCGAGGAGGTCTACCGTTCCGGTGCCATAAAAATCAACAACTTCGAAGGCACAAATCTGAAGGTGGTAAATGGTCAAAGAATCAAACATTATATCTCAGGTAATCCCATAAATGTTGAAACCAATGTTATTGAAACCATAACCCTGGAGGAGTATATAAAGGACACTTTCCGGAATGTTTCAGACTCCGAAAAAGGAATAGGTATGTGGTACAGTAAGTAAACCGACTCCAAAACAGTTTTTAAGGCAATATTTCTCCGTTTTGGAATATTTAGAAAAATAGAAAAATAAGCAGCAGTCCGGAAAGGACACGAGGGCCCCACGAGGGTGGAGGGCGCGCCCTACCCCCCTGGGCGCACCCCCCCTACCTCGTGGGCACCTCGTGTGCTCTCCGGACTCCATTTTCTTACAGGACACGTATTTTGGTCGGTAAAAATTCATTCTATAATCTCCCGGGGTTTTGACTCCCGTATCACGCAAAAATCTCCTATCTATGTTTCGAGCTATTTTCTGACCAGGGTTCTCAAGGCCAGGCACTATGTCATCTCCCTCCTCCTCCAACCATGAGGGCAATGATGCTTGGCTAATGAAGATAGAGCTGAAGAGAGAAGAACCTATGGAGATCAACAAGGATGAAGGGATCAAGAAAGCCATGGAGGACCAAGTTCCAGCAACAGAGGACACCCTTCAACTGGATCACAATCTTCTTACCCCAACAGAAATCAAAGCTTTCAAGATGATTGAGTTGGCTCGTATACAAAATAAGTATCTCACACGTGAAAATATTTTGTTGAAGGAGCATATCATCGCACTCAAGGGCATTATCTGCAAGCTAGAAGACCTCCTACGCTCGATGTGCGACTATCCATCATCAACAACTCCACCTTCTTCACCAACAAAGAAGAATTGAGTATCTGGTATGGGCACTCCACTTGGCAACTGCCAAGCTTGGGGGAGTGCCCCGTATCGTATCACCATCACTTTTATCTTTACTGTTTCTCTTAGTTCGATCCTTTTGGTAATATCTTGATCTAGTAGAATAAAAGTTCTTAGTATGATCTAGTTGTGAGTTTTGCTTTATTATCCTTCTATGTAATCGAGTCCATGAGCTATATAATAAAGATTAGTGTTGAGTCAAGGGCTTGCTTATTTTTGCCATGATCCCAAATAAAATAAAATAAAAGAGAAAGAAATAAAAAGAAACAAAGAGATCATGTGAGTCTTATGGAGAGTAATGAGCTCACATAGAAAGAGTATGATGAATAAAAGTTATTGAGGGTTGACAAACATAGTTTTGGTCATCGTTGCAATTAATAGGAAGTAATAAAGAAAGAGAGGTCTTCACATATAAATATACTATCTTGGACATCTTTTATGATTGTGAGCACTCATTAAAATATGACATGCTAAAGAGTTGACATTGGACAAGGAAGAGAACATAATGGGTTATGTTTTCTTACATCTGAGATAAATTATATCGTCTTGGATCCTCCAACATGTTGAGCTTGCCTTTCTCCCTCATGCTATCCAAATTCATTGCACCAAGTAGAGATACTACTTGTGCTTCCAATTACCCTTAAACCAGTTTTGCCATGAGAGTCCACCATACCTACCCATGGATTGAGTAAGATCCATCAAGTTGTCATCGGTGCAAGCAATAAGAATTGCTCTCTAAATATGTATGATTGATTGGTGTGGAGGAAATAAGATTTATATGATCGTGTGATATGGAAGTAATAAAAGCGACATACTGCATAATAAAGGTCCATATCACAAGTGGCAATATAAAGTGATGTTCTTTCACATTAGGATTTTGTGCATCCAACCATAAAAGCGCATGACAACCTCTGCTTCCCTCTACGAAGGGCCTATCTTTTACTTTTATCTCCTTTACTGCAAAAGAGTCATGGTGATCTTCACCCTTCCTTTTTACATTTTACCCTTTGGCAAGCACAATATGTTGGAAAGATCCCGGTATATATGGCTAATTGGATGTGGGTTTTCATGAACTATTACTGTTGACATTACCCTTGAGGTAAAATGTTGGGAGGCAAAACTATAAGCCCCTATCTTTCTCTATGTCCGATTAAAACTCCATACCCATAAGTATTGCGTGAGTGTCAGCAATTGTGAAAGACTATATGATAGTTGAGTATGTGGACTTGCTGAAAAGCTCTTATACATTGACTCTTTCCTATGTTATGATAAATTGCAATGGCTCAATGACTGAGATTATAGTTGTTAGTTTTCAATGAAGTTTACAATTCATACTGGATATTGTGATTGAATTATTACTCTAGCATAAGATATCATATGACAAGAATTATATAAGTTGTTGTTCTAAGAATGATCATGATGCCATCATGTCCATATTTTATTTTTATCGAAACCTTCATCTCTAAACATGTGGACATATTTTTCGATTTCAGCTTTTCGCTTGAGGACAAGCGAGGTCTAAGCTTGGGGGAGCTGATACGTCCATTTTGCATCATGCTTTTATATCAATATTTATTGCATTATGGGCTGTTATTACACATTATGTCACAATACTTATGCCTATTCTCTCTTATTTTATAAGGTTTACATAAAGAGGGAGAATGCCGGCAGCTGGGATTCTGGCTGGAAAAGGAGCAAATATTAGAGACATATTCTACACAGCTCCAAAAGTCCTGAGACTTCACGGATGATGTTTTCCAAATATATAAAAAACATTGAGCGCAAGAACTTTACCAGGGGGCCACACCCTTCCCACGAGGGTGGGGGCACGCCCTACCCCCTGGGCGCCCCCCCCTACCTCGTGGGCCCCTGGTGGCCCTCCGGTGACCATCTTCTGCTATATGGACTCTTTCGATGGGAAAAAATCATAAGCCATCTTCTCGGACGAAACTCCGCCACCACGAGACGGAACCTTGGCAGAGCCAATCTAGGGTTCTGGCGGGGCTATTCTGCCGGGGGAACTTCCCTTCCGGAGGAGGAAATCATCGCCATCGTCATCACCAACACTCCTCTCATCGGGAGAGGGCAATCTCCATCAACATCTTCATCAGCACCATCTCATCTCAAAACCCTAGTTCATCTCTTGTATCCAATTCTTGTCTCCAAGTCCGGGATTGGTGCTAGTAGATTGCTAGTAGTGTTAATTACTCCTTGTAGTTGATGCTAGTTGGTTTAATTGGTGGAAGATCATATGTTCAGATCCTATATGCAAATTAATACCCCTCTGATTATGAACATGTTTATGCTTTGTGAGTAGTTACTTTTGTTCCTGAGGACATGGGAGAAGTCTTGCTATTAGTAGTCATGTGAATTTGGTATTCGTTCGATATTTTGATGAGATGTATGTTGTCTCTCCCCTAGTGGTGTTATGTGAACGTCGACTACATGACACTTCACCATTATTTGGGCCTGGAGGAAGGCATTGGGAAGTAATAAGTAGATGATGGGTTGCTATAGTGACAGAAGCTTAAACCCTAGTTTATGCGTTGCTTCGTAAGGGGCTGATTTGGATCCATATGTTTCATGGTATGGTTAGGTTTACCTTAATACTTTTGTTGTATTTGCGGATGCTTGCAATAGAGGTTAATCATAAGTGGGATGCTTGTCCAAGTAAGGGTAGCACCCAAGCACCGGTCCACCCACATACCAAATTATCGAAGTACCGAACGTGAATCATATGAGCGTGATGAAAACTAGCTTGACTATATTCCCATGTGTCCTCGGGAGCGCTTTACACCATATAAGAGTTTGTCCAGGCTTTTCCTTTGCTACAAAAAGGATTGGGCCACCTTGCTGCACCTTATTTACTTTTGTTACTTGTTGCTCGTTACAATTATCTTATCACAAAACTTACCATTTATTTCAGTACTTGCATAGAATACCTTGCTGGAAACCGCTTATCATTTCCTTCTGCTCCTCGTTGGGTTCGACACTCTTACTTATCGAAAGGACTACGATAGATCCCCTATACTTGTGGGTCATCAGTCCCCAACACACCCAATACAATGATAAATTGTATAGGTGCACTAGTTCAGCGAAGAGATGGTGATACAAGTGCAATATGGATAGTAGATAAAGGTTTTTGTAATATGAAATTATAAAAACAGCAAGGTAACTAATGGTAAAAGTGAGCATAAACGGTATTGCAATGATAGGAAACAAGGCCTAGGGTTCATACTTTCACTAGTGCAAGTCCTCTTAACAATAATAACATAATTGGATCACATAACTATCCCTCAACATGCAAAAAAAAGTCACTCCAAAGTCACTAATAGCGGAGAACAAACGAAGAGATTATGGTAGGGTACGAAACCACCTCAAAGTTATTCTTTCCTATCAATTCGTTAGGCTATTCCTGTAGGTGTCACAAACAACCCTAGAATTCGTACTAGAATAACACCTTAAGACACAAATCAACCAAAACCCTAATGTCACCTAGATACTCCAATGTCACCTCAAGTATCTGTGGGTATGATTATACGATATGCGTCACACAATCTCATATTCATCTATTCAACCATCACAAAGGACCTCAAAGAGTGCCCCAAAGTTTCTACCGGAGAATCACGACGAAAACGTGTGCCAACCCCTATGCATAGGTTCATGGGCGGAACCCGCAAGTTGGTCACCAAAACATGCATCGAGTGAATCACGTGATATCCCATTGTCACCACAGATATGCACGGCAAGACATACATCAAGTGTTCTCAAATCTTTAAAGACTCAATCCGATAAGATAACTTCAAAGAGGAAACTCAATCCATTACAAGAGAGAGAGGGGGGGAGGAGAAACATCATAGGATCCAAATATAATAGTAAAGCTCGCGATACATCAAGATCCTATCACCTCAAGAACACGAGAGAGAGAGAGAGAGAGATCAAACACATACCTACAGGTACATACCCTCAGCCCTGAGGGAGAACTACACCCTCCTCGTCCTGGAGAGCACCGGGATGATGAAGATGGCCACCGGAGAGGGATTGCCCCCTCCGACAGGGTACCGGAACGGGTCTAGATTAGTTTTCGGTGGCTACGGAGGCTTCTGGCGGCGGAACTCCCGATCTATTGTGCTCCCCGATGTTTTTAGGGTATATGAAGATATATATGCGGAAGAAATACGTCAGGAGGCCATGAGGGGCCCACAAGGGTGGAGGGCGCGCCCCCCTGCCTTGTGGCCTCCTCGTAGATCCCCTGACGTGCACTCCAAGTCTTCTAGGCTTCTTCTGATCCAAAAATAAGTTCCGTGAAGTATCAGGTCAATTGGACTCCATTTGGTTTTCCTTTTCTGCGATATTCTAAAACAAGGTAAAAACAGAAGCTGGCACTGGGCTCTGGGTTAATAGATTAGTCCCAAAAATGATATAAAAGTGTATAATAAAGCCCATTAACATTCAAAATGGTAGATAATATAGCATGGAGCAATCAAAAATTATAGATACATTGGAGACGTATCAGCATCCCCAAGCTTAATTCATGCTCGTCCTTGAGTAGGAAAATGATAAAAACGGAATTTTTGATGTGGAGTGCTACTTGGCATAATTTCAATGTAATTCTTCTTAATTGTGGTATGAATATTCAGATCCGAAAGATTCAAGACAAAAGTTCATATTGACATAAAAATAATAATACTTTAAGCATACTAACTAAGCAATTATGTCCTCTCAAAATAACATGGCCAAAGAAAGTTCATCCCTACAAAATCATATAGTTTAGTCATGCTCTATTTTCGTCACACAAGAATGCTCTCATCATGCACAACCCCGATGACAAGCCAAGCAATTGTTTCATACTTTAGTAATCTCAAACCTATAAACTTTCACGCAATATATGAGCGCGAGCCATGGGCATAGCACTATGGGTGGAATAGAATATGATGATGGGGGTTATGTGGAGAAGACAAAAAGGAAGAAAGTCTCACATCAGCGAGGCTAATCAATGGGCTATGGAGATTCCCATCGATTGATGTTAATGCGAGGAGTAGGGATTGCCATGCAACGGATGCACTAGAGCTATAAATGTATGAAAGCTCAACAAAACAAACTAAGTGGGTGTGCATCCAACTTGCTTGCTCCCGAAGACCTAGGGCACTTGAGGAGGCCCATTGTTGGAATATACAAGCCAAGTTCTATAATGAAAAATTACCACTAGTATATGAAAGTGACTAAACAAGAGACTCTCTATCATGAAGATTATGGTGCTACTTTGAAGCACAAGTGTGGCAAAGGATAGTAGCATTGTCCCTTCTCTCTTTTTTCTCTCATTTTTTTATTTGGCCTTTCTTCTTCTTTTTTATGGCCTTTCTCTTTTCTTTTTTTTCTTTTTTTTATTCCTCACTTGGGACAATGCTCTAGAAAATGATGATCATCACACTTCTATTTATTTACAACTCAATGATTACAACTCGATACTAGAACAAGATATGACTCTATATAAATGCCTCCGGCGGTGTACCGGGATTGCGATGATGCATGAGTGACATGTATGAAAGAATTACGGGAGGTGGCTTTGCCACAAATACGATGTCAGCTACATGATCATGCAAAGCAATATTCCCTCTATCTGGAAATACTTGTCATTAAAATGAACAAAAAGGGATGTATCTACAACTAAAATATGTCTAGATACATCTCCTTTTATCCATTTTGATGATAAGTATTTCCGGACGGAGGGAGTATGACAATGATGATGCGTGTCATAATAAACGGAACGGTGGAAAGTTGCATGGCAATATATCTCGGAATAGCTATGGAAATGCCATAATATGTAGGTATGGTGCCTGTTTTGAGGAAGATATAAGGAGGTTTATGTGTGACAGAGCGAATCATATCACGGGGTTTGGATGCACCAGCGAAGTTTGCGCCAACTCTCAATGTGAGAAAGGGCAATGCACGGTAACGAAGAGGCTAGCAAGGATGGAAGGGTGAGAGTGCGTATAATCCATGGACTCAACATTAGTCATAAAGAACTCACATACTTATTGCAAAAATCTACAAGTCATCAAAAACCTCGGCACTACGCGCATGCTCCTAGGGGGATAGATTGGTAGGAAAATACCATCGCTCGTCCCCGACCGCCACTCATAAGGAAGACAATCAAATAACACCTCATGATTCAAATTTGTTACATAACGTTTATCATACGTGCATGCTATGGGACTTGCAAACTTCAACACAAGCATTTCTCAAATTCACAACTACTCAACTAGCACGACTTTGATATTATTACCTCCATATCTCAAAACAATCATCAAGCATCAAACTTCTCTTAGTATTCAACACACTCATAAGAAAGTTTTTACTAATCTTGAATACCTAGCATATTAAGATTATTTAAGAAAACTGCCATGCTGTTCCGGACTCTAAAAATAATATAAGTGAAGCATGAGAGACTATCTATTTCTACAAAATAAAACCACCACCGTGCTCTAAAAGGATATAAGTGAAGTACTAGAGCAAATGACAAACTACTCCGAAAGATATAAGTGAAGATCAATGAGTAGTCGAATAATTATGCAACTATGTGAAGACTCTCTAACATTTAATAATTTCAGATCTTGGTATTTTATTCAAACAGCAAGAAAAACTAAATAAAATGACATATAAGAATATAAAACATCATGTGAAGAAGCAAAAACTTAGGATCAACCGAAACTAACCGATAGTTGTTGAAGAAGAAAGGTGGGATGCCAACCGGGGCATCCCCAAGCTTAGATGCTTGAGACTTCTTGAAATATTATCTTGGGGTGCCTTGGACATCCCCAAGCTTGAGCTTTTGTGTCTCCTTAATTCCTCTCATGTCACGGTCTCCCTAAATCTCAAAAGTTTCATCCACAGAAAACTCAACAAGGACTCGTGAGATAAGTTAGTATAAACCATTGCAAAAACCTTATCACACTCTACTGTAGCAAATCACTAAAATTATTATTCAACATTTCATACTAAATGCCTCTGCATATTTAATAGTCCTATCCTCAAATAGACTCATTAAAGAAGCAAACATATGCAAACAATGCAAACACAACAGCAATCTGCCTAAACAGGACAGTCTGTAAAGAGTGCAGAAAGATCCATACTTACCTAGCTCCAAAAATTATGAAAGAAAATTCCAACTGTAGTAAATTTATCAGAACTTAATATGCAAAAGGTTTCGACATTTTATCACATTCTAACTTCTCTAGGGAATTATTGCAACAGCGGTAAACTTTCTGTTTTCAAACAGCAACATGTGGACTTCTAAAATAGGCATAGTAAAGGCTATAAATGCCACTTTTATTGAAATAAAAGATGCAAAACATTGTTCTAAATAAAAGTAGGCAAATCCTAACAAAATAAATTGACGCTCCAAGCAAAACACATATCATGTGGCGAATAAAAATATAGTTCCAAGTAAAATTACCGATGAACGAAGACGAAAGAGGGGATGCCTTCTGGGGCATCCCCAAGCTTAGGCTCTTGGCTATCCTTGAATATTACCTTGGGGTGCCTTGGGCATCCCCAAGCTTAGGCTCTTACCACTCCTTATTCCATAGTCCATCGAATCCTTACCCAAAACTTGAAAACTTCACAACACAAAACTTAACAGAAAACTCGTAAGCTCCATTAGTATAAGAAAATAAATCACCACTTCAAGGTACTGTAATGAACTCATTCTTTGCTTATATTGGTGTTAAAACTACTGTATTCCAACTTTTATATGGTTTATAAACTATTTTACTAGCCATAGATTCATCAAAATAAGTAAACAACACATGAAAAACAGAATCTGTCAAGAAACAGAACAGTCTGTAGTAATCTGGATCAAACATATACTTCTGGAACTCATAAAATTCTCAAATAAATTGCTGGACCTGAGTAATTTGTCTATTAATCATCTGCAAAAATAATTAACTCAATAGCACTTTCCAAATAAAAATGGCAGCAATTCTCGTGAGCGCTAAAGTTTCTGTTTTTTACAACATGATCAACAAGACTTTCCCCAAGTATTCCCAAAGGTGCTACTTGGCACAAACACTAATTAAAAGCATAAAACCACATCTAAACAGAGGATAGATAAATTATTTATTACTAAACAGGAACAAAAAGCATGGAATAAAAATAAAGTTGGGTTGCCTCCCTGTAACACCCTCGATGCGACTATATCTCCCACGTGTCGAGGCACGACTTAGTGGCATAATCGCATTGAAGGCATATGTCACAAGTTAGGCAATCTTCACAACAACCCATGTAATATAAATAATAAAGGGGAGATAACATAGTTGGCTTACACTCGCCACATCAATCAAGTACATAAATAACATTACATCATCCAAACACTCATGGCCCGACTACGGCGCCAAAATAAAAGATAACCCAACATGCGACACGGTCCCAATCACCCCAACTGGGCACCACTACTGATCATCAGGAAAGGAAACATAGTAACGTTGAGAGTCTTCGTCGAACTCCCACTTCAGCTCAAACGCGTCTCCTGGAGCGGAATCATCGGGCCCTGCATCTGGTGTAATAGTAATCTGTGAGCCACAGGGACTCAGCAATCTCGCACCCTCGCGATCAAGACTATTTAAGCTTATAGGTAAGGCAAGGTACAAATATATGTGGAGCTGCAGCAAGCGACTAGCAAATATGGTGGCTAACTTATTCGCAAAAGAGAGCGAGAAGAGGAGGCAAAGAGCGAGCGGGAAACTAGAGGACAACCTGCGCAAACATTACTCCAACGCCGTGTCCACTTCCCGGACTCCGCCGAGAAGAGGCCATCACGGTAACACACTCAGTTGGTTCATTTTAATTAAGTTAAGGTTCAAGTTGTCTACAACTGGACATTAACAAATTTCCATCTGCCCATAACCGCGGGTACGGCTTTCGAAAGTTCAAATCCCTGCAGGGGAGTCCCAACTTAGCCCATGACAAGCTCTCACGGTCAACGAAGGAATATACCTCCTCCCAAGACGTTCCGATCAGACTCGGTATCTCGGTTCTTCAAGACACTTCGACAGGTTAAAACAAGACCAGCAACACCGCCCGAATGTGCCGACAAATCCCGATAGGAGCTGCACATATGTCGTTCTCAGGGCACACTCAGATAGGTCAAGCTACGAGTAAAACCAACCCTCGAGTTTCCCCGAGGTGGCCCCGCAGGCTGCCTGGTTCGGACCAACACTCAGAGGAGCACTGGCCCGGGGGGGTTTAAAATAAGATGACCCTCGGGCTCGGGAAACCCAAGGGAAAAAGAGGCTAGGTGGCAAATGGTAAAACCATGGTTGGGCATTGCTGGAAAAGCTTTAATCAAGGCGAACTATCAAGGGGTTCCCATTATAACCCAACCGCGTAAGGAACGCAAAAATCCGGGAACATAACACCGATATGACGGAAACTAAGGCGGCAAGAGTGGAACAAAACACTAGGAGAGAGGCCGAGCCTTCCACCCTTTACCAAGTATATAGATGCATTAAGATAACAAGATAATATAATGATATCCCAACAAGTAAATAAAAGTTCCAACAAGGAACGGCCTCCAATCTTCACCTGCAACTAGCAACGCTATAAGAGGGGCTGAGCAAAGCGGTAACATAGCCAATCAACGGTTTGCTAGGACATGGTGGGTTAGAGGTTTGACATGGCAATTTGGGAGGCTTGAAAGCAAATGGTAGGCATCGTAGCATTGGCATAGCAAAAGAGCGAGCAAACTAGCATAGCAAAGATAGTAGTGATTTCAAGGGTATGATCATCTTGCCTGCACAGTTGTCAGAATTGACTGGATCCTCGAAAGCAAACTCAACGGGCTCCTCGTTAGTGGACTCGTCTCCCGTCTCTACCCAAACAAGACAAACAAGAAACAAGGATACATTCAACCACATGCAAACTCAAACAAGACGATGCAAAGATGGTATGCTATGCGGGATGCGATGCGGGATGCATAATGCAAGATATGACAGGAAATGCAAGAACCTGGCCTCAACTTGGAAATCCAAGTGTGCCACTGGAAAGATGAGATGAAATCGCTTGAAAACGATATAAAGAACGCCGGAATCGGAGTTACGGTTTGGAAATGGCAAGCGTTTCAAAAATGACACCGGTCTGCGATTTACAGCAAGTAGCCATCTAAATGCAATGAGATGAACATGCTACAGCAACCAAAACATGACAACAAAATACATGGCAGGGATTCATACAAGATGCTTAACAAAAGTCTAGCACTGAGCTACGACCAATTCATCCATTAACAGGTTCAAACAAGCATGGAAAAAATGCATATGACAAACAGATTTCAGACTTAGTGAAATTAACACTTGTCTGGAATTTCAGATCAGGAAGCACTCTTCGGAGCAACAAAACTACATGCTACAGGACCTGAACATGGCTAAGTAAAGCATGGCATGGAGCTACTCAAAGAGCTTAACAAAAGTCCCTTAGTGACCTTGAGCCAAAAGGGATCAAAAAATACAATTGCAAGCATGTGAACATAGCAAAACATAATCAGATCACAGACTTAGAGAAAACCGAAGCATGCTGAAAAACAGATATCAAGTAGGCATTTTACGAGCTCGATGCACTCAATACGGAGCAAGTCATGATAAGATAAGCATACATCCATCAAGAATACACAAAATGCAAGCTAGACATGTCAAGAACAATAGCATAGCATGCACGTATCAACTACAACATCATCGGCAAAATTGCAAACAAGTTGACAATCTGCCCAGATTCACAAAGTAGCAAAAGTAGATCTCGATTGACTCAAGCTAGGGTGCTCCATAATTGCAAACAAAGACATGGATGGATAGAGCACTACAATATTAACAAAACATCCTTACTGACCATCCTCAAAAGAGGCACGGATCACTAGGAAAAAACATGAACATATGGCCATATGAGATAAACAGCTCAAGGACTTAGTGGAAATGCTAAGTCCCTGAAAACAGAATTACCAAGTGCACCACTTTGCAAGCTTGTGCTAGTCACCACACAAATCACAAAAAAACATGGGTTGCACCTCTGGAAATATGACAAAACCCTTAACAAAACATTTGTAGAACTCATGGGCATATCAAGCACGCATTAATCATGGCAAAAATGACAAAAAGGCTAAATGGAGCAGCAGATCTGACAATTATCCCAAGTAGCCCTCTTCTAACAGAATTTTGGGCATCAAGGTGAACTCAAATGAAAATGATGCAATGGAATGAAATGATGTACTCTCTGAGATGAACATTTTGATATGCTATATGCATGAATCGGAGCTACGGATGCGGAGATACAAGGCTATGAACAGGAGCATATGGACTAGAAAATTCCGGGGACTCAGAAAAAAAAGAACCACCAGATCTAGGGTTCCTCGGCGCGCGAAACGAGGCGGCGGCGCACGCACTCCGGCGAGGCGATGGCGGCCGGGGTCGACGAGGGAGGGCTGGATCGGGCCGGCACCTGCCCGGATCCGGTCGGAGGGGAGGCAGGGAGGCGCGGGGAGGCGGCTCCGGCAAGGTTAGGCGGCGGCGAGGCGATGCGGCGGCGGGGTGATGCGGCGGCGGGGCGATGCGGCGGCGGCCGGAGTGGCAGAGGCGTGGCGGAGGCGGCGGAGCGCGGCGCCGGCGCGGGAGGAGAAAGGGTGCGGGCGGCGCGGCTTCCCTGGGCCACGGGGGCCCGACGTGGGCTCGGGCGGGCCGGCGCGGCGGCGGCGATGTGGGCGCCCGCCCGGGACACGTGGCACGGCGCGGTCGGACGGTGGCGGTGAGCGGACAACGTCCGGCCCGGACAGACGTGTCCGGCCGGCGCGGAGGCGATCGATCTAGGGTTTTTAGGGGGGGATCCGAGATTTTCGGGGGAAGACCTTTATATAGGCATAGAGGGAGCTAGGAGAGTCCAAATGAGGTGCGGTTTTCGGCCACGCGATCGTGATCGAACGCTCTAGAAGATGGAGAGGGTTTAGGTGGGTTTTGGGCCAAATTGGAGGGGTGTTGGGCTGCAACACACACGAGGCCTTTTCGGTCCCTCGGTTAACCGTTGGAGTATCAAACGAAGTCCAAATGATACGAAACTTGACAGGCGGTCTACCGGTAGTAAACCAAGGCCGCTTGGCAAGTCTTGGTCCAATCCGGAAATGTTTAATCCCCACACACGAAAGAAAGCTAGAAATGACCACCGGAGGAGAACAAAGCGCCAGAATGCAAAACGGATAACGTGGAAAATGCTCGAATGCATGAGACGAACACATATGCAAATGCAATGCACATGATGACATGATATGAGATGCATGACAACGACAACAACACACGGAGACAAAAACCCAAACCCGAGAAAATAAAATAACTTAACGCCGGAAACGGCAAGAGTTGGAGTACAAATTGGGAAAGTCATATCCGGGGTGTTACAACACTCCACCACTACGAAAGGATCTCGTCCCGAGATCTAGGACTGAAAGAACGCCGGGTACTCAGAACGGAGGTGATCCTCGCGTTCCCAGGTAGCTTCACGGTCGGAATGATGTGACCACTTGACTTTGAGAAATTTGATTGACTTATTGCGAGTCTTGCATTCAGTCTCTTCAAGAACAGCAACTGGGTGCTCATGATAAGAGAGATCTTCTTGGAGCTCAATGTCCTCGAAGTTGACAGTGCAGTTAGGAGTCTTGAAGCACTTTCGAAGCTAAGAGACATGGAACACGTCATGAACATTTGCAAAGTTTGAAGGAAGCTCGAGTTGATAGGCGAGGTCGCCTCTCTTGCTGACAATCTTGAAAGGTCCCACGTATCTAGGGGCAAGCTTCCCTTTGATACCGAAGCGACGAGTACCTTTCAAAGGAGAGACGCGGAGGTAAACATGATCTCCGATCTCGAAAGCCAAATCACGGTGCTTACTATCATAGTAGCTCTTCTGGCGGGATTGGGCTTCTTTGAGGTTATCACGAATGACTTTGCACATTTCCTCTGCCTCTGTGATTAAGTCATTACCCAAAAGCTGACGTTCACCGGTTTCAGACCAGTTGAGAGGGGTACGGCACTTCCTGCCATACAGAATTTCAAATGGGGCCTTGCCCGAACTTGCTTGAAAACTGTTGTTGTAGGAGAATTCAACATAAGGAAGACAATCCTCCCACTTCAAGCCGAAGGAGATCACATAAGCCCTGAGCATATCTTCAAGAATCTGGTTGACACGCTCGACCTGACCGCTAGTTTGAGGATGGAAAGCTGTGCTGAAGCGGATGTTGGTGCCCATGGCCTTCTGAAAAGAATCCCAAAACTTGGATGTAAAGATGCTGCCACGGTCTGAAGAGATCACTTATGGAATACCATGCAGAGAGACAATACGAGAGGTATAGAGTTCCGCCAATTGAGCTGCAGTGATCGACTCTTTGATAGGCAGAAAATGAGCCACTTTGGTGAGTTTGTCGATGACAACGAATATAGCATCATTGCCATGCTTGGACTTTGGAAACCCAGTCACGAAGTCCATTTCAATGTGGTCAAACTTCCATTCTGGAATGGCAAGAGGTTGGAGGAGACCTGCTGGCCTTTGGTGTTCTGCCTTCACTCTTCTGCAAACATCACATTCATTCACGAATTGAGCAATCTCGCGCTTCATTCGAGTCCACCAATAAGCCTGCTTGAGGTCCTGATACATCTTCGTACTCCCAGGGTGGATGGAGAGGAGAGAATTGTGAGCCTCGTTCATGATCACTTTATGAAGTTCACCTTTGGGTAGAACAATACGATCCTCGAAGAAGAGAGTGTCCTTGTCATCAAGGCGGTAGCACTTGTACTTGGGTTGACTCTTGGCAATCCCAATCTTCACCTTTTTCACCATAGCATCAAGAAGCTGGGCTTGGCGAATCTGGTGTTCCAAGGTAGGAGAGACTAGAAGGTTGGCGAGGAAACCTTGAGGAACAACTTGCAGATTAAGTTTGCGGAAAGCTTCACAAAGCTCGGGTTGATAAGGTTTAAGAATCAGACTGTTGCAATAAGCCTTCCTGCTCAATGCGTCAGCAATCACATTGGCCTTGCCTGGAGTATACTCGATACTCGGATTATACTCTTGAATCATTTCGACCCATCGAGTTTGCCTGAGGTTGAGATTAGGCTGAGTGAAGATGTACTTGAGACTCTTGTGATCAGTGAAAATGTCCACTTTTCTTCCCAATAAGAGATGTCTCCAAGTCAAAAGAGCATGCACAACTGCCGCCAACTCGAGATCATGAGTGGGGTAGTTCTTCTCATTGGGCTTCAACTGGCGAGAATTATAAGCAACAACTTTCTTCTCTTGCATCAAAACTGCGCCAAGACCTTGGAGAGAGGCATCACAAAAGACCTCGTGCGGCTTGGATTCATCAGGCGGAGTCAGAGTTGGAGCAGTAATCAATTTCTCTTTTAGGGTTTTGAAAGCAATGTCACACTCCGGAGACCAAATGTACTTGACGTGCTTCTGGAGAAGATTAGAGAGAGGCTTTGCGATCTTAGAAAAGTTTTCAACGAATCTTCGGCAATAGCTTGCGAGACCGAGGAAGCTACGGAGTTGCTTCACATTCTGAGGAGGTTCCCAATTCACAATTGCAGACACCTTCTCAAGATTCACGGCAATACCCTTGGCAGAGATGATATGACCAAGATAAAGAACCTCATCGAGCCAAAATTCACACTTGGAGAACTTGGCGTAGAACTGATGTTCCCTGAGCTTATCAAGAACCAAACGCAAGTGCTTGGCATGGTCTTCCTTGTTCTTCGAGAAAACCAGAATGTCGTCGAGATAGACCAAAACGAAGTCATTGATGTAGGCGTTGAAGATGAAGTTCATCATGCGAGAGAATGTCGGAGGAGCGTTGACGAGACCAAAAGACATGACAGTGTATTCATATGAACCAAAGCTTGTCCTGAAAGCCGTCTTGGGAATATCTTGTTCACGGATTCGAATCTGATGATAAACCATATGGAGATCAAGCTTGGAGAATAATTGGGCACCTTTGAGTTGTTCGAACAGCTCGTTGATGTTGGGAAGTGGGTATTTGTTCTTGATGGTCTTCTTGTTCAATGGACGGTAATCAACACAAAGTCGGTCCGTTCCATCCTTCTTCTTCACAAAAAGAACACCACAACCCCACGGAGAAGAACTAGGCCGGATGAGACCCATTTTCTCTTAAATATCGAGTTGCTTCTTCAGCTCCTTCAACTCTTCAGGTCCGATTTTGTAAGGACGCTTGTACACAGGTTCCGTACCAGGCTCAAGATCAATAATGAATTCAACTGGCCGGTGCGGAGGCATTCCTGGAAGCTCTTCTGGAAAGATGTCTTGATATTCGAAAACGACTGGAATCTGCGAGATAGCATCCAGTTCACCCTTCTCATTGAGGGAAAACAGACGGATTGTATCATCACGAGCGGCAAACACAATTACATCCTCAGACGAATGAGTCAATTGAATCTGCCTGGCTGCACAGTCAAGCTGAGCCTTGTGCTTAGAAAGCCAATCCATTCCGAGAATAAGATCAATATCCGAGTTGCCAAGAACCATTATTGGGGAAGAAAGGAACTTGTAGTCGCCCAAGGTGATAGTAACATCTAGCACCTCCAGACTTGCACTCAAACGTTTGCCAGGAGAAACGATATCCATTTGTTTACCCAAATGAGACAAAACAAACTCATGCTTGGTAAAAAATGGCTTTGACATGAAACAATGTGATGCACCAGTGTCAAAAAGAACTTCTGCGGGAATATCATTAACAGGAAGGTTACCCATGATGACATCTGATGAATCCTCTACCTGAGCTGCATTCATCAAATTGACCTTAGCATGCTTGGGGTTATGCTTGACCACAGCTGTACTTGCCGATCTGACAGGAGGAGGAGGAAGACGCCTCTGGTTGAAACACTTGTTGGCATAGTGACCCTTCTGTTGGCACTTGTTGCACGTGACCTCTGAAAGCGGACGGTGATACGGAGCACTCGATCTTGGAGCTTGAGGCGAAGTCTTGTTCTGAAAGCCAGGGTTGAGTGGGTGGGAAGAACCACTGCCACCTTTGCTCTTCTGCTGATACGGCTGACGGAACGGAGGAGGAGGAAGCCAATACTTCTGCTGCTTGGCCACTTGAGTAGAGGAAGAAGGAGTAACATCTCTGACTCGCTTCTTGGAAGCATCACACCTCAACTGAGCAGCCTCTTGCTTAAGTGCCATGTTGTAGAACTCATCATACCTCAAGGGCTCAAAGAGAACAAGAGCTAGCTAAATTTCTTCTCTGAGACCACCCCAGAACTGGTATATCATGCTCTTCTCATCAGGGACGTCCTGCTTAGCAAAGCGGGCGAGCTTCTGAAACAACTTGTTGTAGTCATAGACAGAGAAAGAGCCTTGCTTCAGGTTGCAGAATTCCTCACGCTTGCTTTCAACCACGCTCTGGGGAATATGATGAGCTCGGAAATCTCGACGGAATTCATCCCAAGTGATAACATGTCCACCTCTGGAGTCCTTGTACTGCTGGAACCATTCTGCAGCTTGATCTTTGAGTTGGAAGGATGCGAACTTAACAAAGTCCTCAGGCCTGACGTTACTGCAATCAAAATGCTTGCACAGATCCACTAGCCAATCGTCAGCATCGGTTGCCTCAACACAATTGCTGAAAGTCTTTGGCCCATTAGCAAGGAACTGGTTGAGTGTAGTAAAGTGATTCTGATTGTTGCCTTGGTTCCCTTGGTTGCCTTGATTGCGCTCTTGGAGAATTTGCATGATCAACTGTGTGTTTGCATTGGTTGCGGCCATCACAGCTTGCCATGCCTCCGGAGGAGGGGGAGGTGGTGGCGGATTAGGATTCGGAGTCGTGCGCGTTGGAGGAGCCATCCTGAAGAGGTTGACATCCATTAGCACATTG